>NW_008704170.1:214621-227381 GCF_000326865.2 Helobdella robusta | reverse complement strand
ATATCCTTTGATTCGAGACAATAACATTTATTTTTTTTGTATTACATTGTTTCACTGATATGCACAAAAAATTTCATCAAGATATGTTGGCTAGTTCAAGAGATATAGCGTTCTACGTAGGTACAAGTTTTGAAAAAAATCGCTCAAAAATTTGAGGATGCTGTCACAAAAATCTTCATAACTTGAAAAATAATTGAAATTTTTTTATAAAAATTTTATTTTGTCGATGAAATACATTGAGGTACTTACTGTTCAAATTTAAAAAAAATCGGAGATGGTCGGGCGTGGACCATGGTTCAAGTTGACAGAGAATGACCCATTACATTACATATCATATTACATTACATTGTATATTACATTACATATCATATTACTTTATATTACATATTATATTACATTATATTACATATTACATTAAATTACATATCATATTACATTACATTACATATATTACATTACACATTACATTACATATCATATTACTTTACATTACATATCGTATTACATTACATTACATTATTTATCATCCATCACCATTGTTCACGTCATTCTTTTCACAATTGGATTAAAATTTATTATGTTACAATAATTAACGTTGAAATGTTTTCTAATTCCCGCCACTCAGACCCTGGAAGCGGAAATGTATTGGGATTTTGAAGAGGTTGAAGAATTGACTGACTTGAGACTCTTCTAGTACTGACACTACTGACTGATTTAGGAATTCATTTTGTTTCTGTTTTCTGTTTCCTTCAAAATACGAATTGTTACAAATTTTCAAAGCGAAATAAATAATTTAAAGTAATTCACTGTTGATGTATCGTTACTAAATTCTTTTGGGAATAGCCCCTAATCAAACGCAAAGCTTCTTTAGATTAGTTTTTCTTCTTTTTTCTCTCTCTTTCTCTCGTTCCATCATCGTTAATAATGCAGGTAATCATCATCTTTGTCTATTCCATCATCATCATCATCATCGTTAATTTTCTTCCCATCATCATCAGTGTAGTCATCTTCAAGGAACAACATCATTCATCGTCATCATCGCCTTTTATTGTTGACTTAACAGAATATGCTTCTCATTATCAAACAGTAGAAAATACGGACTTTCACAACAAATACACACACACACACTCACGTATCTATCTGTATATATAGTATATATACATATAACCGAACTTGTATCTATTTATACACGCACGCACATACATTCTAGTCCAAACACATGCTTTCAGACATAATGTTTAAATGCCTACATATCCACACGTGCAAAGAATCATGTGTTTAAACGTAATGAATTTATTTTGAACGTATGAACGCGTACCTACAAAGATATAAACACGTATATTAACAATTACATTCAAAACATCATCAAAGCAATGTTTTTTTCTCAAACATACCGAAAAGCTCGCATAACTTCATCAACAAATCGGTATTTGGGAACCGTTTTAAAATACCGATAAACTAATTATTCGCTCTTTTTAACAAACAGACATACACGCTGTAACGTGCACATTCCTGAGTATCGTGCGTATTTAAAAAGATAATAAAATGAGCAATGGTAGAAATAATTGGCAACAACAACACATAAATGCTTACAAACAATAAATACACGCTTCGAACATAACTCGTGTTGATATGTAAGCGTAGGGACGCATACATGCCCGAATACAGACATGAATTGATACAAAAAATCGTATTCACAAATTCGTTCGAATCCAAACATACAAGCAAATGCATATTAGCGGCTGCATTAACAGAAAGACACATACGTCATAAGCACACGTGTGGAGTATCATGTTATCTCACTGCACTAATGTCTTAATAAACCGATCAATCTTCGCACGCAAACCATCGCACGTTTCACGCTGCAACTTCACTTTTTTTTATTTATGCCTGGGACGGAAGCACCATTTTGCATTAATTTTTCACTGTTGAAGGCTGCTTTGGTAAGGCGGTATGTAGCAACGTATTTCCACGCATTTGTATTTCCTCTATTTTTTGTGCCTTTTGCGTTAATGTACGCTCCGTTCGTAAATCGCACATGGACTTGCATGTCATCATGGGACGATATTAAGTATGTTTAATTGACTACTATGTACTCTACCGGTATCTGTTCTCTCATCTTTCTGATTGGAATTTTATTTGTTAATTTATAAATCATACAATCAACTGGCTGATTAGTTGGTCGGTTAATTGGCTGGCTGATTAGTTGGTCGGTTAATTGGCTGGCTGATTAGTTGGTTGGTTGGTTTGTTTGTTGGACTATTTCTGTCGTTTACTGATGAAATGAATGTTGTAGCAGCAATGTCAACTTCAGGGATTGTCAATGTAGGCAACATTTAAGGGTTGTCTCATGCCTCTTAGTAACCATTTCTTTGTCGACTGTTGGCTTGATGGATATAAAAAAAAGTTATCTGCGGCACACTCAACCTTGAAATTTATACAGAGAGTATTAAATTTGTATCAGTTTTAAAATTATTAAACCAGTGAAGTAAGTAATTTTTAACCCGAGTTCGCCACCGTGATTCATTCTTCATGAAAACACACGGCATTCTGCCGAGGGACAACTAAGATGTTGGAAAAATTGACAACTGATGAGTTTTCTTTAGTAAGATGGCAGTGGCTTGATTCCACACGATTTGCTTTTTAAATTTGTGCCCAAGGATGTTAAAATATTTTAAGCTGAGTCGGTTCATTATTCGTTTTCAGTTAATTAGCATTCATCAGACTTTATGGTCGAATACTGCAGAACAACTTGGTGAACAGTCTAAAATGATTTTCAGATAATTATACAACACTTTGAAAAGAGATACCAAATTGGACTTAAAAGATGAGGTTTTTTTCTTATAAATAACAGAATTTTCAATTATTGAATGGAGCTACAAAGTCTGCCTCAGAGAATTGCCAACACATTTTTAAGGATATAATGGCCAACAAAAAACGAATGTCTACAGAGTTTCACGGACGAAATTAAAACATACAACCTCTATATAACATCTCGCGTAACGTTACACCTTACAACACAACGACATAACACATCGCAACATAAATTAACATCTGAAATGCCTCTTAAACTAAACATCATAATCATCATCTTCATCATCATCATCATAACAAAAAAGAATGGAGATACAACGCAACCACCCTTCCACACATTCTTCCATATATCCATCCATCCTTCCATACATCCATCCATCCATCCATTCATACGCGCATGATGTAAACATCAAGCTTTTTGATATTTTTATTTAAAAAGCGCTATATAAATCTCCCATTACAACCGTTTACATACAAAGATGGTTGATATAGATAGATGCATAAACAAAGTATAAAATACATACAACACATAAACTTACATACAAACAATACATTGTTTTGTTTGCTTTGAAGATACAAAGTATATAGCAGGTAGCACGGTGTATAGAAACACACATACGTGAATAAATTAATATATGTATTATTGTATTTATACATGATTAGCAAATAGACATTTGTATATTTATGTATATATATATATATATATATATATATATATATATATATATAAGTTGATAAAACACACACACAAACACACACTCATACGTCTGTATGTTTTGTATATGTGCATTACATATATACTTTTACTGATGCTGAAAAACTTATCTAGAAGATGATTGGTTGAAGAGGAGTGAGATAGTGCTAATGTCGAGGAGGGTTTCTTTCACGAAGTTTAGAGATAATAATGACGAAATGTGAGCATGCATAAATAACAACACTGCATAAATAATAAATATAACATATATATAAGCACATATATGTGAAAATACAATTATATATATGTATATTCATATACATATACGAATATATAAACATTATAAATATATATATATATATATATAGTATTAGAGTATAGTATATAGCAGTTTTAAATTTGTAACCTACTCAAAACTGAATGATAATATTCTTAACAAATTATCAGCTAAGAACTTCTCATATATATATATATATATATATATATATATATATACATATATGTTATTTTTATATCATATATGTGTATGCTGTATCATATACCATTGTTGTTTAATGTAAAGGTTTAGTTTTTGTTTAATTTGTTTATCAGAAAAATATTGTAAATACGTGTTTAAGTTTTAAACTTGTGTATGTATGTATGTATATAGATGCGTATGTTTAGTATAAACACAGATTCAGTTTGTTTATAAATTTGATAATGTTTCATTGAACACTTTTTTTAATATAATGTAACGTACCTTTTACTCAAAAACATACATATTAAACAATAATAAAATTAATAGGTAATCTTGGACAACAATGTTGAAACTTTCATTACAATTACAACCATCTTAATATATATATATATATATATATATATATATATACATACATTCATAAATAGAATATAATTACATTGTGAGAAGTATATTATATATATTTATATGTTTATATATGATAATTAGAATAAGAAAAATATATGATATATATATATATATACATATATATATATGTTATGCCTTTACATGCCATATATTAATATACAAATAATTTGATAAATATATAAGTATATGTTAAGCAATTGTATATTATCTATATATAAAATTTGATTGTTTATGAAAATGGTGATAAAAAATTAATACGTTGTCTATGTTCTGATGTCGTTGGTGACGTCGTCGTCAAACTAAACAAATAATTGTTGTTGTCATGCGTGTGTATTTGTTTTTCGCGGTTTTATTCAGTTGATGGCTTATTTAGTGTGGAGTGGATTTGAAATGGGAGATAATTTGTGTGTCTTTTTTTTAATGTAGACTCTTAAAATGAATAAAATTTCCTATCTTTGGTGAAAAATCATGTTATTTTATATTTATATTTAATTTATATTTTTATTATAAAATATTATTAATGATAGAATAGAATTGATACCAGATGCATACATACATGATAATTATAATATAAATTTTATAAAAATATAGATTATAGAAAGATAGATAGAGACGAACAAACTTTTTCACCAAATTCAGAAACAAACATTAGTTAAATTAATCAATTAATTAATACTTAATTAATAATTTAAATGAAGAGTTTTTCAAACTGTTTTCGATTGCATTACTACCACTACTACTCTACTAATACTACTAACTTCACTAGTACCATCATTACCAAAACTAACATCATCGTCGTCGTCGTCATCTTCGTCGTCTTCATGATTAACTCCATTATAAAATGATTATAAGAAGAATAAGAAGAATTGTTGTTAATTATAGAAGAATAAATATTCATTCATCATCATAATCATAATCATATTATACACTCATCAAATAATCATCATATGTATATATATTATATAATTATTATATAATATAACATCTTCAGCTCCATCTTATCATCGTCACCATCACATTTTCATCACCTTCCATCATCAGCATCATCAATGTGCAACTACCCAAGGTAAGCAATAACAACAGCAACAACATAACAAAAGGTTAGTTTTTGTTATCAGCAATAACAACAACAACAATAATAATAATTATTATTATTATTTTATAATTATTATTATTATTATGTAATTATCATTGCCATCATTTATCACCCAATGTTATATCTGTCCTACTAACAAAAAGTTAGTTTTTGTTATCAGCAATAGCAACAACAATAATAATAATAATTATTATTATTTTATTATTATTATATAATTATCATTGTTGTCATTTATCATATGTGTCATATCAGTCCTATTCACTTACTTGAAATTAAAAAATTATCTTCTATGTAGTATGTAGCTGGGGTATCATTAGTTTTTATTATTATTATTATTATTATTATTATTATTATTATTATTATTATTATTATTATTATTATTGTAGTTGTTGTTATTATTATTATTGTTGTTGTTATTATTGTTATTATTATTCTTGTTTTCTGTAGTTGTTGAAATGTAGGCTTTATCTATTTATTGTTTTTTATTTGTAGCAATGCAATCTCTGTAGGCTGAATGGTGAATGAGTGAGTGATATAATTGATGAGTGAGTGAGTGAATGAACGTATGAAGGAATGAACGAACGAATGAACGAATGAAGAGACCAGTTAATGAATGAATCAATCAATGAGCATATGTATAATTGTAAAAGAGTATGAAATGAAATCAAATCAAATTGTAAAAGAATGAATGTATGAATTAATGAATGATATGATGATACAATGAGTGAAAGAGTGCAGGAATGAATGAAGGAATGAAGGAACAAATGAATGAATAATTATTAATAACATTACATTAAATATTTTCATTCCACCTAATTTGCAATAGAAAATTATATAAATGGTTGTTAATTAGCCATGTACCATGACTTTGTTATTATTACTAAAATTATTATTATTTATTTTATTGTTTTCCTTCTTTTTATTCTTATTCTTCTTATTATTATTCTAGTTAATTGAAGTAGGGTTTAAGATGGGAACACACAAACACACTCACACACGTACACACACACACACACACACACACACACACACACACACACACACACACACACACACACACAGAGTATTTGTGGATACAAATAATTATTATATGAATGTAGGTAATTATGCAAATTAATTATGCTACTTAAGTGGTGTGTGTTTGTGTGTGTGTGTGTGTCTATGTGTGTCTGTGTTTGTGTGTGTCTGACTGTGTGTGTTTGTGTTTTTGTCTGTGTATTTGTTTGTTACTCCATGTGTATATATAATTAAGTTTGTGTGTTAATTAATTAATTAATTACAAATTAAAAAAGCTAACCTATTTCTGTATGTAGCAGGTAATAACTGTGTGTGAGTTTAGCTGTGAAATTTAATTGAAGGTAAAAAATAGTTAAACAATTAAAAGATTGATTGAATAACAAACGTTAATGAGTGAGTGAGTGAATGAATGAATGAATGAACGAACGAACGAACGAACGAACGAATGAGTGGACGAATGAACGAATGAGTGGATGAACGAATGAACCTTTTAATCATAATGCGAAAGGTTACCAGATTAATCATCAAGTAGTAGTTGCAGCGTCAAGGATGATGACGATGGTGATAATAAATATTATGCAATCCGGTGATGATGAATGATGATTGATTATCATAATGATGATGACGACGACGAAGATGATGTTGATGGTCTTCTAACAATAGTTAACATTAACAACTCATTTATTCATAATCAGCTTAATTGTTCAGATATTTTGGCTGCTCTATAAGTATAGTATCATTCATTTTTGATACTATCATTGGCTTTGATAGTATCATCAGTTTATCATCATCGTTATATCATTGAAACGTGTACACACGTCTTCATCATCATCAGCATCACCGTTATCATCTTCCTTCATCATAATCAGGAACCTTTATCATCATGATCATCATCATGATCATCATCATGATCATCATCACCATCATCATCATCATCAACTTCATCATCATCATTGTCATTTTTGGCAAATTTTTTTTATTCTTTTATCTCCAACCTACCAGATATCTGGCATCTAATTTTTGCAATTACTCTTATCTCATTAATCATGTTCGCGAGCGTTATCAACATCAACATCATCACCATCATCATCATCTGTATCATTGTTATCATCATCTTCCATTACACGCAGCTGGTAGTTTACAATAACCAAAAAATGAATTCAGTATTATCATTATCAGCATCATCGTTATCATCATCATTTATCATCATCATCATAATCATCATCATCAATCACTATGATCAACATCCTCATTATCATCTTTATCGTTATCATCATCATCTTCTTCCTTCTTTAAACAGATCTGAGAATAAGAAACCAGTTTCATCATATCATCATGAGCGCACATACATTGTACATGAATGCATACATGCATGCTTTATTTTCTTCACTTTTAGTTAAATTTAATTATATCCCACAGACTTCTTCATCATCTTCACCATCATCATCGTCATCGTCACCATCATCATCTTCGTCATCGTCATCATCATCGTCATCATCACCACCATCATCATCGTCATCATTATTGCCACTGTCATTTTTTACTTATCTTCCTTCGTCTTTATCAAATTTCATATCATCACCATCATTATCATCACCATCATCGTTATCATCATCATCATCGTCGTTATCATCATCATCACCGTTATCATCATCATCATCATCATCGTTATCATCATCATTGTCATGATTATATTACGGTTTCTCACTGTCACTTGAAAAATGACTTTTAAGACTGCTATTGTTAACTCATTGGCTAAGATGATTAGAATGTTGATGAGGAAGACGATGAGGAAGATGATGATGACGATATTGTGATGATAATGTGAAGGTGATGGTGATGATGCTGTGATGGTGATGAGTACGATGATGATGATGATGGTGATGGTAATATGAAGACGAGATGATAATGATGCTATGATGAGAATTACTACGATGATGATGATGGTAATATGAAGTAGATGATAATGATGCTGTGATGGTGATGAGTACGATGATAATGATGATGGCGACGATGATTTATAAAAGATGGCGATGGTGATGATGGTGGCTGATAATTTGAAGATAGAAATTTACTTTTTTGGCTAAGTTTCAAAATTTCTATGAGATTTTTTTGTTCATTGTGTGAAAAAAAAAATTATCATCATCATTATCATCTGCGTCATCGTTATCATCATCGTCGTCGTCGTCATCATCATCATCATCGTGGCCATGTTATCATCTTCATCATCATCAGCCAGCATCATCATTTTTTGATATTACTATGCTCATCTTCATTAATGTGATCATCATTATTTTTATTGCAGCTGTGAAAATCGCCCTGGTTCTTACATCGCCATATCATCATCGTCACCACCATCATCATTCTTCTCCTCATCATTATCATCATTATCGTCACCATCATCATCGTCATCGTCGTCATTGTCATCATATTCACACCATTTTCGTCCTCACCTGCCAGAATGATGTAATCGTTACTGAGACCATCATCATCATTATAATTCACTCATAATCTTATAACGAATTTGAGATTTTGTCCTGTAGCTTGCCATTAAAGAGGTTCAATAATTTCACTTTCACGGCATCTTCATTTCTTCATCTCTCTCACTCATTCTCCTCCCACACCGACCGCCTATGTATCGTCTTCTACATCATCTTCATTGTCTGGATCGACATCATCAGTATCAAAATTTCACACACACACACACACACACACACACACACACACACACACACACACACACACACACTAAACATTTACTACTATCAAAATTTCACACACACACTCATACTATCAAAAATTCACACACACATCCATAACTACACAAAATGCGACTTCACGCTTGTGAATTAGTGAACGCTGATGATGATGATGATCAAATAGTAATAGTATATAATTAATACAATTGTGCCAATCAACTTAATTGAGGTTTAATTCGTTCATTCCAATTAAGATTGACTGAAACTGAAACTATTATATTATTTTTTGGCATATCCACTAGCATACAACATCATTTTAGCATCTCTTTCTCTCTCTCTCTACCTCTCTCTCTCTCTCTCTCTCTCTCTCTCTCTCTCTCTCTCTCTCTCTCTCTCTCTTATTTACTTTGTGTCATAAAAATTAACAAATACGTGCCACAGTAGTATATTTAATTTAAGGCCATATTTTTGCATATTAAATTTAGCATTCTATCGAACAAAAATCACATGAGAAAGTGAATGATGGTTCTTGTGTCAAATATCATTCTCTCTATGTCACAATATCATCTCATATATCTCACAATATATCTTGTCTGTGTGTGTACGTACGTGTGTGTACGTACGTTTGTGTGTGTTTGTGTGTGTGTGTGTGTGTGTGTGTGATACATTTATGTCTGTCTGCCGGTTTTGTCTGTCTGTATAATGTCTGTCTGATTTTCTAAGCATGAGGTATATTTTGTTTGTCTGGTTATTCATCTATTTATTATTTATTTAATTATTTATTCATATGTTTATTTATATTTAATTTTTCACATTTATTCATATGTTTAATTATATTTAATTATTCATATTTATTCATATATTTATTTATATTTAATTATTCACATTTTTTCATATGTTTATTTATATTTAATTATTCACATTTTTTCATATGTCTATTTATATTTAATATTTTTTTATTTAATTATTTATTCATATGCCTATTGATTTATTATTTACTTAATATTTTTATGTCTTCATCAACAGGTCGGTCTATTTCATTGTCAACATGATTTATTTTTATTTAAAATGCATGGGTCTACGATAATGACGACGAGACGATGACGACAATGATGATGTTGATGATGATGACGATGGTTGTGATGATGATGATGACGATGGTTGTGATGATGATGATGATGGTGGTTGTGATGATGATGATGACGATGGTTGTGATGATGATGATGATGGTGGTGGCGATGATGACGGTTTTGATGATGATTGTGTCTTATAGGATTGTTTATGGCTTTTCAAATGTTCTCCCATTCAAACGTTCTGGATTTATTTATTTATTTATTTATTTACTCGTTCTTTTTTTCACTTATTCGTTCTTTCATCCTTTTATTGGTCTATTTATAAATCTATTCAATTTTTCATTCATTTATTCAATCGTTCGTTCGTTCGTTTGTTTGTTAATTGTTTGTTTGCACGTCCGCTCATTCATTCGTTCGTTCGTTCGTTCGTTCGTTTGTTCATTCATTCGTTCATTCATTCATTCATTCATTCATTCGTTCGTTCGTTCGTTCGTTCGTTCATTCATTCGTTCGTTCATTCATTCATTCATTCATTCACTGGATCATTATTTTCTAACTTTCACACGACAGCGATCCGTATAAACAAATTTCAATTAATTGACGAATCTGCTTGGTTTATTTATTTATTTATGCATTTGTTCATTCATTCATTCGTTCGTTCGTTCGTTCGTCCATTCATTCATGCGTTCGTTCGTTCGTTCGTTCATTTATTCATTCGTTCGTTCGTTCATCCATTCATTCATTTGTTCGTTCATTCATTCATTCATTCACTCATTCATTCATTCATTTCATTCACTCATCTGTCATTTCGTTCATTCATTCATCTATTTATTTGTTTGTTTATTAACTCATTTATTCACATGATCACATTTTCATTTTATTTCATTCGATCAATCAATCCAGCATTCAGTACCACAAACAAAACACTCAACTACCACCAGCCACCACCAACCACCATCAAACTTTCAAGAACATTCACGCCAACAACAAACACAGAGGGACACTGAACTCATCAACGAACATAAAATCACGCTCAACTTAAACGCCAGCATATTCAAACACTTCAACAACATGCAAACAGAGTAACTGGTGAACTCACTCTACCATACAAACTTTTCAGCCAACAACACAAACAGACGAACCAAAACATACGTACAGACGTACACATAAACAACGATACATCAATACAATCAAATAAACTAGACAGTTGTTGTTTTATAAATTTAGCAATCTCTTCATTGTTTCTGCCTTTTACGATGTATTAATATGATGCATTGGTGAAAAATTCTCATCTCGAATGATGACAATCGATGATATGTTTATTGGGCTCCAAACCAAACAAGAGCACCAAACTGCTAGACGAGCGTTAACGTGTATTGTTCGTAATTAAATACGTTCACACACACACACACACACACACACACACACACACACACACACACACACACACACACACACACACACACTCACACGACAGATATAGACACATTGTTGTTGCACGCACGCTCTTATTTATTATTTCATAGACACACTCTTCACACAGACGCGGACCATTGCAGGCAGACACACATGTGGTTTTTATACACACATGCAATCAAAACATACAGGTAATTTAATTCACACAGTGTAGTTCATAAACCACCTACGAATCGCGGGTCTGAGCCTGTGAAGCAGAAAGTATTTCAGCGACGAAAATCTTCCCATTTTGAAGTAATTTATTTATTTTTGCTGACGTGTTCGGTGGACGTCAAATTGATGCGTGACGTCATCAAACGTAAACGGAAATGGTTCGCTTTGCATTGCTCACAGGCACAAACATGCCGACGCAAATTACATTCATCGAGTTAATCAATTTGTTTTTGAATTTAATCCACCCCTACACAACTAATGCATAGCATATGCATGAGATATCATATCGTAAATTTTTATATTTCAATTCTCACTCGTTTAAACACATTCGCAGCGCACACAGCATTCACACGCACAAACATACACGCACACGCACACACACGCACACACGCACACACACGCACACACACGCAACAAACACATACACATACATGCTATAAATAAATATTTTTAGACACCAGTTCACACAGCACGCACCATTATTGTAAGCATATAACACAACAGACTATTTCTTATCATCTTTTATTATCTTTTTTCTTTCTCTCTCTCTTTCTTTCTCTCTCTGTCTTTCACTCTTTTTCTGTATATCTTTCTTTTTCTCTCTCTTTCTCTCTCTCTCTCTCTCTCTATATATATATATATATATAGAAAGAAATATATATATATATATAGAGAGAGAGAAATTATATATAGCTATATTGAAGAGATATATTACATTAGGTAATGTGATGTAATTTCATATATTGATATATATATATATATATATATATATATATATATAGTGATGTGTAATATCGATAGCAATTAACTTTTCATCAAAACACATCGTGTCGTCTTCGTGAGATATGCAGGTTCTTTGTTTTTGTTGCTGAT
>NW_008704170.1:207340-213920 GCF_000326865.2 Helobdella robusta | reverse complement strand
ACACACACACACACACATACACACACACACACACACACACATATATATATATATATATATATATATAATATACTCAGACATTTTTATCACCAATATATATACAAACAAACGAAACGAAACGAAAATTTATTTGCTTCCAAAGACTTCCAAAGACTTTCAAAAAATTCATCTGGCATGGCCACCTAGACAGAAATGTTCTATGTTTAAACGAAATGTTCAGCAACTAATACTAACATACCAATTCTCTAAACAATCCATGAAAGGGCTTGTTAGATGTTAGTAGTTAGTAACCGAACAAACCTAACTATGTTAGCAAAACAGGTGTTTGTTGTTAGTAGGGATGCACCGGATTCAGGTTTTTCAAATCCGGCCGGGGCCGGACTTGGCCGGATTTAAAATTCAAAAACCGGCCGGGGCCGGATTTTAGTTACCATTTTACATACGTTAGAAAAAATACTCACATTTACGGTTATCTACATGTTGAACATCAAAAAATAACACCAAGCAAATAGTTATTTAATTCAAATATGTGAATAAGCTGTGTGATACGCCAAATTCTGTACACAAAGATCAGCTTATAATTTATGCATAACTCATGTTATAGCATAAAGAAAATTGTCCAGCTCACCTCACAATTAGTGATGTTGTTATTATGTGTCATGTATGCCTAGCCTAACCTTTAACATACCATGTTCTTAAGCTATGCGCTCATGTATCTCTATATATATATATATATATATATTATGTAGCTATATGATCCGTCATATACAATTATTTAGTATAAACACGTGCACAAGTTTTTTTTACACAAAGATCAGCTTATAATTTATGCATAACCCATGTTATAGCACAAAGAAAATTGTCCAGCTCACCTCACAATTAGTGATGTTGTTATTATGTGTCATGTATGCTTAGCTTTTAACTTATTGACATAAAATTAATTGAACTCAATGAAATTTTTTTTCTATTTATAACATTTTTAAATGTCGATAGACGCTTAAATCCGGCCATAAATCCGGCCACCAAATCCGGCCGGGGCCGGATTTGACAAAAACGCCGGATTTTAGCCGGGGCCGAACTTCGGTGCATCCCTAGTTGTTAGTAACAATGTTTCTGGGGTTTTCATTAAGTTTCATGAGTTATTCAGCAAATGTTGTCTAATATTATGAATAATAATTATTACGTTTCAATTTATTTGGTGTTAAAAATAAATTTTGAATTTTGTTTTATTTCAATGTTTTTATCAATCTGATTTAACAAAAAAATTTCAAGTTGCTCTTGAACGAAAATATGTTAAAATCATCAATTAAGAATCCTCGTTTCAGTAGGTTGCACCATATTCGTGGCCCATCGCAATATACACGAGAGATCATCGTGTTGGTTTTTGCTTTTGTTTGACGCCATGAAATCCTTAAATTTAGTTGATTGATGAGTTGGTTTGTAGTATTCTTTGAATGATGATGACAATTGGTTCAACAACTGTTTGAAAACAAAGATCGCCATAAAATATTTATGCTGTAGACTATCGAAATCTAAATTAATTGTTGATTTGAAGAGCCTGTCAGCATGTTCACGACTGTGCTAACTTGTTATCAAACGAGCCACTCTTTTCATCAGAATTTTGATCGGGTTGGTTGATGCCTACACCAAAAGGTTGCAATATGTGACATGGACCACACAGAGCCTCTTGTAGATGGTATTCAAACAATTTCTGGGCAAAATGTGTCGAAATTTGTCCAAGATACCTATCGCTTTTGGAAGTTTGTTTGCGATGTTAAAGATGTGACACTTTTGAATGTCAAATTGTGGTCGTATAAACATATATACACTCATGCATACATATGTGTACATGTGTGCATACACATACACACACACACACACATACTCAAATTCACTCATACATACGCATACAAAGATGCATTCAACGTTTATACATTCAATCGTTCATGCATCATGAATTGATACAAATATCTTCACAGTGTGCGCTTCGTTTGTATACTGAGAGTTATTTTTGTTGGTGCAAATGCAATAAATTTGTTGTGGGTATATTGTGTGTTTGCATACGTTTTATATGTATGTATGTATGTGTGTACGTATGTATGTGTGTGTGTATGTATGTCTGTCTGTATATATGTATGGATGCATACACAAACATATACAAATCACACAAGCGTTTTAGAATGTATATATATGGAAAGAATGAATGAAAGAATGGAAAAATAGACGGGTAAAAGGAAGGAGTGATGGATAGAAGGATGGTGTGATGAATGAATGAGAGAATGGATAGAAGGATGGATGCGAAATGATGATGAATAATCATAAAAAGTATTTTGCACTTAAATTGTCTGTTCTGTTATGTTCTCTAGTGTTGCGAGTTTATTACACACATACAAACATACATGCATGCATGCATACATACATACATGCATGCATGCATATATACACACATACATACATACATACAACACACACACATACATACACACACACACACACACACACACAAACACACACACACACACATACCTACATACTTACACACAAACGTACAACTCTAAATTAAATACATCTGTCGTGTATGTTGGTGTTTTGTTTCGTTGGTTTGTTTGTATTTAATTTGTATATTTGTATTTTAAAGGAATTGTGCGTTAATTAAAATTTGTAATACTGATTGGAATAATTAAATTAGTTGAATTAATGTTGGATGGGCGATAATTTAATTGGAAAGCGAAATAAATAAAATAGAATCAATTCTTGAGAATTTTTTTGAGCAACAGAAATAGTTAAATATGATTGTATGTAATAATACATCTGATGAATAATAGGAGAGGTATGATGATGAGATGTGATATAGCCTGATACTTTCTATTTCATAATGTTCGTAGGTATGTTTGTTTGTGTGTGTATGTGTATGTGCAAGTGGGTTTTTGTATGTGTGTGTATGTACATATGTGGTGTGTGTATATTTATGTTTATATCTGTATGTAAGGATACTCAATTATACATCTTTTTATATGTGTATATGTGTATTTGTTTATTTATTATTGTATGCGGTTGGTGTGTTTTTTTGTTTGTTTGATAGTGTGTGTGTGTGTTTGTTTGTTTGATAGTGTGTGTGTTTGTTTGTTTGATAGTGTGTGTGTTTGTTTGTTTGATAGTGTGTGTGTGTGTATGTGTGTGTGTGTGTGTGTGTGTGTGTGTGTGAGTGGTGTGCCGAGTACTGTTTTTGGCTTGAATTATTTTCATATTATCTGGCATTGATGATGATGTTGACGTCAGTGATGATAATGATGATAACATCCATAAAAAAGATGATGAGAATGATTATACTGATGAAAAAAAAACGCAGTTTGATACAGTAATTATAACAAAAACGAACTTTGGATGGTGATGATGACGACGATGTTAATGATGTGGATGATGTGGATAATGATGATGATGATTAAAATGATTAATGCAGTGACGATGATAATGAACAGGGTGCAGCAAAAAGTTTGAGCGCGATAGAGCTCTGTCTTCCTCTTATGTTTGTTTTGCAGTGGTAAATGATGGCGAAAATTATACGCTTATGTGTGATTTTTTAAAAATCCATTTTATTCACAAACAGTGAAAGAGTCAGCCTAGCAATCTCTTTCACTTTTTTGTGAAAAAAATGGATTGAAAAAATCATATGTACGATGATAATAATAATGTTATTGTGAAATAACACCACAGTAATAGCAGTAGCAAGTAATAGCAGATTTCTTTTTGATGGCTTTTCAAAATTGCCGTTAATTAATTTACATTCATTCCTTCGTTTGTTCATTCATTCATTCGTTCGTTCGTTCGTTCGTTCGTTCATTTCATTCATTCATTCATTCATTCATCAGCCTATTCATCTTTTAATTAGAAATTTTACTACATTCTGGTTCTGCTAACAATACTGAACTAGTATTAGTATGATATCTCTGTATACACAATTTATCGGCATGACTAAAGATTGCTTTATCAGAAACTTTCATTGATAAGCTTAAAATAGAGATAAGTAAATTGTTAGTAATATTGATAACGCTACTACTATTTGTACTAAACGCTTTAAGTAATTTTTTACTAGGGCTTCTGCTACAAGTAAAGCAAAGCCATTTAATATGTTTTGTTTTATTATCAAATACTTTTATAATGAGGTTATTACTCTGTTGCTATTGATGTCGTTGTGGCTGCCACAGCTGCTACTGTCGCTACTACTACTACTGCTGCAGCTATTGCTGTTTCCGCTATTACTGCTACTACTACAATATTATTAACGAGGATGACGAGGGTTTTATTAACATTAAAATTATTTTTGGTAATAATAATATTAAACATAATAACATTTGTAGTGGTAGTACTGGTAGTAGTATTATTACTGGTAGTAGTAGTAGTAGTAGTAGTTGTAATGTTGGTAGTAGTAGTAGTGGTAGTAGAAGTAGTAGTAGTAGAGTAGTAGTAGTAGTAGTTGTAGTAGCAGTGGTTGTAGTAGTAATATTAATAAGGAAAATATGATTTGTGTAACATTTATCCGATAGTAGTAATCTCTTGGGGCTCATATTGTTTTTCATTTCATACCAGCTTGCAATAGTTAGTAATAGTAGCAGTAGCGAAAGCAGTAGTGGTAGTAGCTGTAGCAGAGCAGCAGTAGTAGTAATAACAGCAGTAGAAGAGCAGTAGTAGCAGAAGCTGCTGCAGAAGCCTCACTTGTAGTATTAGCCTCATCATCACAGCAGTTGTTAGCAGTAGTAGTAATTGTCTTAGTAGTAATTACTATTGAATTAAGACATGGAGTTTTATGGAGTGTGATATACATATTGATACTACGATTGTATTGTAACACAAGTTGTTATATTCCCAGTGTTATTGTTATTATTATTGTTGCTGTTATTATTATTATTATTATTTTATTGCCATTTTTATTAATGTTCAATTGTACTATTGTGATGTTATAGCAATTATATACAGTATAGAATGAGAAGAGTGTGTGTTTGTATTTCTGTGTGTGTATATATGAATTTATATATGTATGTGGGTATATATATATATATATATATATATATATATATATATATGAATGTATATATGTATGTGGGTATATACATATATATATATATATATATACTTATATACATATTAATTCTTTTGTAGATTTGTTTGTGTTTAAGTGCATTTTCTAATCTTCACTGGTATGACTGTTGGTGTTTGTCTCGTGTTTGATGTTTTTGTTGCTGTTTATTTTGTTTGTTGTTGTTGATTGTTTCGTTGTTGTTGTAGTAGATGCTGTTGATGATATTGTTGCTGATGTTATTGATTTGTTTTATTTAAGCTGTTATTAATGTTTTTGTTATGTTGAATGTTAAATTGTGTTGTTGTTATTGTTGTTGTTGTTGATGTTTTGTAGAATGATATCTTTACTTTATACGTTAATGTCTTTGTTAATTATGATGTTGTTTATATTTATTTGTATAGTTGATTTTGTTGCACAGACGAGAGAATGTTGTTACCGTAAATGTTGTTGTTTTTGTTGTTAGTGTTTTGTTGTTGTTGCTGTTGTTGCTGTTGTTGTTTTTTTTTGTTGTTGTCGTTTTTGTTATAGTTTGGTTTTTATTTTGAAAGGCTTCATCATTCTTTGTTAGTTGGTTTTCAAAAAATAACGCTGTGAAGATGGTGAAATGTGAATGTTTCGAAGGTGTCAAACGTGGCAGATGTTGTTGTGATGTTGTTGTTGTTGTGATGTGTTTTTGTTGATGTTGATGTTGTTGTGATAGTTATATGGTTGCTTATTTTTTGTTGCGGTTGTTGTTAGCGTTGTCTAGATGTAATTGTTGTTATTGCTCTGGTTGACTTAGTAGTTTTCAATTCTTATTGTTGATCATATTGTTTTCGTTAATGTTATTGTACTTAACATTGTTGTTGTTGTTGTTGATTTTGTTGATTTTATTGTTGTTGATGTTGTTGTGGCTGACGTTGTTATTGTTAATCTTGCCTGATGGTGTTCTTCCATTGGTACACTCATGCAGTTGTTAATTAATTATTTAATTTTTTTATTCGTCTGTTCGTTTGTCGTTCGTTCGTTCGTTCGGTTCACCTACTTCCTCAACAATGAAACACAGCATGCTAGTTCACATTTTACGACGACTCAATAACTTTTCTGTCTCTCTGCTTTCTCACACGCATGCAAACATTCATACATACATACATACATGCATACATACATACACATACATACCTGCAAACAAACATACATACATATATACACACACACACACACACATGCATACATACACACACACATACAAACAAACACACATACATACATAAAAACTAACAAATATACATACATATATACATACTAATATACGTTTGTATATGCATACACAACACATGTGTATATGTGTATAGTGCAGATATTTGGATACATAGATAATTGCGTACTTTCATTTGCTCGCAGATAAATAATTACCTACAGTTAAGCATACATACACGCACTTAACACACACACGCGTTACACACACAAACACTCACACACGCACACACACACACACAAACATATACACAGACAAACACACAC
>NW_008704170.1:187340-204840 GCF_000326865.2 Helobdella robusta | reverse complement strand
CACTCATTTACTCACAAACACATTAATTCATTCACTATTTGTTCATTTCATCAAATTCATTCATTTTTTCATTCACTCATTCATCCACACATTCATTCATATGTCGCCCTTCTTTCATTCAGTGGGATGAACCCTTCAAGTACATGCATGCATGCATGCATGCACCTCACGTACCTACGCACTCGAACAGTTGAAAACAACAACCTGATATCACATAAGAGTGCGTGCGTGCGTGTGTGTGTATCTGTGTCGATACACCAAAGTCAGATATCCTTTGATGCGTTTTCTTAGATACTCGCGTAGTTGCAAGTGTAAATGTATTGTACTGAAACGCTCATTCAGAAATTACCATTGGATGCATCGGTCGCAAACACTGACGTCATATTTTTCCATTCACTTCCGCACACTTGAAAACATGCGTAACATAATACATACACGTGCAGGTGCAGTTGTGTACGCACATATGCACAAATACGTACAAACATGTGTACAAACATGTCAAACATTCAGGCAAACGTTAACACGTACGAACCGTTTTCACCACGCAAACAGACAAACATGCAACGGTAAAACCTGCTCTATTGATTAATATATCACTCTACTACCATGTCTACTTTTTGCATATATATATATACGGTGTGTATGTTTATATATTTATGTAGTGTGTGTGTAGGTGTGTATGTATGTATGTATGTATGTATGTATGTATGTATGTGTGTGTATGTATGTATGTATGTATGTGTGTGTGTGTGTGTGTGTGTGTGTGTGTGTGTGTGTGTGTGTGTGTGATATGTGATATATAATATTGGCATATGTAGTATTTAATTTTCGATATGGTATTTATACTATGGTGATATTTGCATATATGATATACGATGTATGTAGTATATCATTTAGTTAGATATATAAGAAGTACTGGCATTAGAATATACATGGTATATGGTACACAGTATATGGTATATGGTACACAGTGCCATTACAACTTTAGCGTGTATCAATTAATCGACTGATCGCTTTTCTCTGTTTGCACTGGAGACATGAGTGTCATTGTAGCTTAATGCTGTCATGTCTTCATGTTTTTGCTGTTGTTGTTGCTGTTGTTGTTGTTGTTATTGTTGTTGCTGTTGTTGTTGTTGTTGTTGCTGTTGTTGATGCTATGTTGTTGTTATTATTAAAATGACTTGTGTTATTTGTGGCGGTAACGCAATTAATGTTACTAATAAATACTTTACCTTTGTAATTCATTGACTTATCAACTCTGCTAACTAAGCTGATCGCTATTTTACAAGTACAAACTTAGAAAATTTTTTTCGCGCGGATATGATGATGAAAATAATTATAATGATAAAAATGATTTATTATTAATAATAATATTATTACTATTATTATTGCTTTGCTACTGCTGCTACTACTGCTACTACATCAACTACTACTGCTGCTCTAGCAGCAGCTTCTACTGATAATATATGCTTGTGTAGTACTACAATTCTTCAGTGTACTATTACTAATGACAACAGTAGTACTATGATAATTATCAGTATAATAGTAATAATAATAATAATTATAACAACAACAACAACAACAACAACAACAACAACAACAACAATAATAATAATAATAATAATAATAGTTCTTATTGTTATTCATTGCCATTTGGATATGGCATATAATGAATTCAATTCATTGTCTGGCTTCCCATTCTTCTTATAACTTGCCTTCGCTACAACTGTCATCATAAGCACATAATACCAATGTATATGTATATATACATACAATAATACATACATACATACGCACATACATACATACATACGTACATACTACATACATACAAACATACACTGAGTACGCACACGTACATATATACATACGTACACACTACATACATATATTCACACATTCGTATATACATATATACATACATATTTTCATACACACACATATGTATATATATAAATATATATACATATATGTATATATACAAATATATATACATATATAGTTTGTATGTAAATATGTTAACAATATGTTATATGTGACAAATATTTGCAATGTAGATTAACTATGTAATCTATATTTTATGTCATGTATACATAAATAAATTTATACATGCATTTATATATACATATATACATACATACATGTATACACGCACACACACATACATACATATATATACACACTCATACGCATATATATATATATATATATATATATATATATATATATATATATATATATATATATATATATATATATATATATATATTAATTAAATTATATATCTGTTTTGGTTAGAGTTAATAATGTCATTGCTTTTGTATTGATTTTTTAATGGTTTCATTCTATAAAGAAAATTTTGCTTCTGTATTTATTTATTTTGTATTTTTTAATATTTGTATATATATTTTGGTATATTTTTTTGTTTGTGTTGGTTTTTATTTGGCGTTTGTATGTATGTAGTATATATTTAAGTATATTGTATAATATTTACTCTACACAAAAACGCTTATTGATTAATTAAGTTTATTTTATTTTACGTACTTATCAATTAAGGAATTAGTTAATTAACTAATTAATTTTTCAACATTACACGGATCAATCCTTGCCGTGCCAATTGTTGTTAATTGAAACTGTAACGTTGTGATTTTTTTCAAGCTGAAGCCAGAGGTAAAATAAATATTGGGTCATAACTACGTTAACTGCAACAACAACATCACTAACATCAACAACAACAACATCAACATCACTAACATCAACAACAACATCAACAACGACATCATCAACAACAACAACAACATCAACAACATTAACAACAACATCAACATAGCACAGTCCTATTGACGCCATCAGAGCCATTTTACATAAATTCGGATTACTTTCTTCAGAATAACTACCAGGACAGTAAGAAAACAACATCAAAATCAACAACAAGTCAACAACAACATCAACAACAACAATAACAACATTAACTACATCATCAAAACTATTAACACATTCCTTAGTATCAATTAAACAGTAAAATACCGATACAAAAATAAACATTACATAATACAAGCCAGCAATAACAACATGGCTCAACATTTGGATTAATGTCAACAATTTTTCTGTATAACCAGCAACCAAACCTATCTTAACGACAACAACAAAAACTGCAACATCAACAACAACATCAACAACAACAACAAAGAGCACATCACCAGTCTCAACAACAACATCAAAAACACAATGATTGTTTGTCAGGTATGTTTATAGGACATACAAGAACATACCCTTCAACACCACACACACGCACACATACACACACGTGCGCACGCACACACATTTATAATCACGACACAGATTCTTCAATTTAACATATACAATTATAATTGGCGCAATATGAATTTAAAATCACCGACATAAACATACACGCACACACACACACACACACGCACGCACACACACACGCACAGACAATAGGATATGAACACTTTCTACTTTCGATCATTCCTACTATCCATGCTGTGCCATGCAAGTCTGGGCTACTACTACTGAGTTAACTAAGAGGTTGGCTGACTGGCTGTTTGGATGGTTCTTTGGTTGGTTGGCTGGCTGGTTCTTTGGTTGGTTGGCTGGCTGGTTGGCTGGTTGGCTGATTGTTTGGTTGATTAATTGGCTACTTGGTTGAATGACTGATCGGTTGGCTGGTTGGTTGGTTTTTTTTTATGTAAATTAGATATAATGATGAGAATGATGACAATATGGTAATAATGATGATGATGGGATTATAAAAAGGATAATAATCATTGCCCGACATCTTTATCATCTTGATCATCTTACGGACGACGATGATCACGATGATGATTTAGATTTTTATTAAAATGACCATTAAAAACTTATAATTAATGTCATTAGTTTGATGATGATGATAATGATGATGATAACAACAACGACGATGAAGACGACGATGATGATGAGAATGATGATGATGATAGTTTAGCTGTTTAGACAGTTGAACTTTACAATCATAAAGATGCTCCTTCTCCTTTATCATCTTAAATATTTGCACATTTTTCTTTTCCACAACAACAAATGTAGTAGTGGTAGTACTACAACAACAACAACAACAACAACAACAACAACAACAACAACAACAACTACTACTACTACTACTACTACTACAACTACTACTACTGCTACAACTACTAATACTACTAATACTACTACTACTACTACTACTACTACAACAACAACTACTACTACTACTACTACAACTACTAATACTACTACTACTACTACTACTACTACTGCTGCTGCTACTACTAATACTATTACTACTACTACTGCTTTTATTGCTACGACGACTACTACTGCTGCTACTACTACTTTTTCTTCTTACTTATTATTATTATTTTTTATTGTTATTGTTATTATTATTGTTGCTGTCATTTTTGTTGTTGTAATCGATTTTTTGCGCTGGATTCATTGTTGTTACGCTGTCGATAACGTCAGATCAGAATTATCGTCATCGTCATCATCATCGTCGTCGTCATCTTCGTCGTCATCTTCGTCATCGTTATAATCATATGAAGGTATTTTCTTAACGTCGTCATCATGGCGCAGTGACGCTATGGAAATTATTATTTTCTTTTCACATCATGATCATCGTCGTCGTCATCATCATCATGATCATCATGATCATCGTCGTCGTCATCATCTCATCATCATCATTATCGTTACTATCATCATTTTTTTTACTGCCTCAGCATCAGCATTATCGTTATGGTCATCGTTATCAATTTACTTTTGCTGAAATTTGATGTTTGGCTTGGCTTCGGTTGTTTTTAAAGGCCTGAATGCTGCAACTGTCGTTTAAGCCATCATTTTTTTGGATTCCAGAGCAATAATGAATTGTTGATCAGAGAGAAATATATTTTGGCCATCATAGCTGTTGGGACATCTGAAGTTTAACAAAAGATAGAATACTTAACTAGATAGAGATCTATCGTATAGACATGAATCGCCTGCTGTTTTTCTTCCTAAATAGCTGGTTTTTCATTCTAAGAAATTAAATTCTTTCAAAATTGTCGGTATTCTGGTGTTCGACTTTCTTCGGTCGAATCGTGGATCGACTATTCAGCTATTCGACTCATCTCTAAATGATCGTCACCTTTGCTGCTGTCATAGTCGTCATCGTCTTCATCGTCCTCATTATCACCGTGATAGAAACTTTTATCCTGTCGAAAATAACTATCAACATATACAAAAATGAAAATAATAATAATTAAAATAATAATAATAAAAAAATGATAAAATTATTATTTATATTTTTAATATTTTATTACACGCAGTAGGTCTCAAAGTCCCATGCATAAACAACCACACCGCCAGCAGCCACAAAGAGGGCGGCGACGAAGAAACGATGACGACGATGACGTTGGTGGTGGTGGTGGTGATGGTGGTGATAATCTTCACGACAGCAAGGATGGTGATGAGGAAAATGAAGATGGGAATGCTGATAATGATCGCGAGACTAAATTCGTCAACAATAATTACAACAACAGCAGCAACAACGACAACAATAATAAAAATAATAATGGCAGTAATAAAAATTACACCAACAACAAGAACCATTCTAATAGTAATAGTAGCTTCAGTAATGGTAATGACAACAACAGCAACAACAACAACAGCAACAACAACAACGTCACCAATAACGTCAATCATGGCTTGAGTTTCATTGGTTAGTTAATTATGACATCACTTTAATGATGTTACTGTAATTACGTCACTTATTACACCACACTAATGACATTAAATTGATTTAAATTACATTAATTACTTTACGTAGATTACATTAAATTAGGCTGGTTACATCAGATTACACTGATTACATTAATTTGATTACCATACCACCAAATGATGCCCATCATCCTTGTTTAGCTCCTCCAGTGTCTCCGTTCTTCCCTCCATTTTATCCATATCTCCCTTCGTTTGTGGCTCCGCCCACTCATCCATTTGTGCTACAAGGTACGTTTCGTTCTTGTCGTCATCGTCATTGTCGTCATCATCATTATTATTATGATGTAGTAATCATCACTCTCATGATCGTCGTCATCGTATTTATCATTGTTCTCATTATTCTTGTTGTTATTTTTAGTTACGCCATTGTACAAATGTATCCAACTGACGTCATCAACTGACGTCATCATCGTCATCGTCGTCGTCGTCGTCATCAGTATTATAATCCTTTTCATGATAATTTTCGCACTTGCTATGACAGTCATCATCGTATTTAATCACAAACATAATCTCCATAGTTATTTATTCTCACCTTCAGTTTGAAATTATTCTCACCTAAAAAACAAATTTTTAAAAACTCCATCACCGGCGTCACGTGACGCCGCAGTGACGTCATCGTCACAATGATAACATCGCCATTATCATCGTCGTCATTAACATAGGACCTCCCTCTCTGCTATCCTCGCCATGGAACAGCATGTTGATTGACAGCTCACGCAAACGATCATTATCACAATCACCCAGTGATCTATTCGATAGCTTGTCCAGGAGTTCGGAAGAGGCGGGGCTTAAAATGTCACTCAACTCCACTAATTCCAGTGGCTCTTTCGGAACGTGTAAGTTGGTGATTGGTCGATAAATGGATGGATGGATGGATAGATTTTGTAAATTGATAGATAGAGGAATGCACAAATGAAAGGATGAATGAATTGATGGGTGGATGGATGGATGGTTTAATAAATGCAATGGATAGATATGATATGATATATATGGAAGGATGGATGAATGGCTGAAAGATCAATCAGTTGCATACTTTATGAAAGTGCATGTTATTGACGAATAAACGAAATTTTTAACGATTTTAATATTGTACGCATTTGATTGACAGCTGTCTCGGGGTTGTTCCCACCCCCAAGCCGTCACCCATTTTTGCAGCCCCACCCATTTTTTAACCCCATGATGTATCCACCTTTCGTGCCTTCGCCATTTCTCCACTTGCCAAAACCATTCGGCGAACATCCATCATCGTCGTCGTCATCATCACCGCCATTTTATTCCCACTACCACCACCCTGCCCCTCCTCCTCCGCAAGGTCCCGTCCCTCCATCTCATCATCTTCCTCTTCATCCTCTCTCACGCCATCATCATAATCATCGACATCAACATTTGGCGGGAAATCATGATAATGATATTTTGAAAGTGTCGAGCAGTACTGTGCTTAATCGGAATGAGGGTGCTATAAAGCAAGAAGTCGATGGTTAGATGGATGAATGGATTGATTGAATGAAAGTTTGAATGAATGATTAAATGAATGAATGAATAATTGAAAGAATACATGAATGATTGATTGAATGAATACATGAATGATTGATTGAATGAGTGAATGAATGAATGAATGATTGAATGAATGATTGAATGAATGATTGAATGAATGATTGAGTGAATACATGAATGATTGAATGAATACACGAATGAATGAGTAGTTGCAGGTCTGATGGTTAATTAACTCAACGATTCATTAACAACTGTGTGTTGAACAACCGGCTCGATGTTTAATTAACTGACTGTGTGTGCCCGGTGCGATAGAATGTTCTTCGATTACGTGATAGCTGGTGGGTAGTTGATCAGTCACACCATTGAACCTCCAGCAGATTACTTCGCTCAACAACCAGTGACAGCCGACAACTGCCAATCTCCTTCCGACAACTTCCACAAAAATATGAAACCCTTCAACATTGAATCATCGACAAAAAGTGGCAGCAGCAACAACAACCACAACACGTCATTACTGATGTCGTCAACTTCAGCATCTGCAGTGGCAGTAGCAGCGGCTTCATCGGCGACGTACACACCACCAGCAACTGCGGGAGCAACGACGTCAACCACCGGTAACAATATTTTCGCGCCGCAAGAAGGCGAACCTGATTTCTACGAGACGAACTGTCATTGGACGGGTTGCTCCATGCAGTTCGACACGCAGGAGCAACTGGTTAAGGTTGGAAGTTTCATCATCTTCTTCATCTTTCTCATCATCTTCATCTTTTTCATCATCTTCCTCATCTTCGTCTTCATCTTCTTCACCATCTTCATCTTCTTCATCATTCTACTGTCATTTCTTCTACTATCATCGTCGTTTTTGTTATCATCATCATCATAACAACAAAAACAGCAGCAACAACAATAACAGCCGCAGCAACAACATCAACATGTTCATCATTATTTTCATCCTCAGACGATCTAACAAGCAGTCCTTCCCACATTATCATCTTTAATTACACCATTACTCATTATTCCCGCTACAAAGTAGTAGCTACTTTCCCGACCACCACAACCACACAACACCACATCCACCACCTCTACCACCACCGTCACACAGCACCTGGCAGACGACCACATCAGCAGCCACAAGAAGAACTTCGTCTGCATGTGGGAGGGGTGCGTCCGGGGGCAGAAACCCTTCAAGGCGCAGTACATGCTGGTCGTCCACATCAGAAGGCACACCGGGGAAAAACCGCATAAGTGCACTGTCAGTTGGATGGATGGATGGACGAACGGACGAACGGACGGACGGATGGATGGATGGATGGATGGATGAATGGATGGATGAATGGATGCCTGGATGCATGGATTAATTAGATGAATAAATCGATGTAAGGGTTGTTTGTTAGATTGACGTCTGAAAGTTTTGGTACAAATTTGGTTGGTGGATTAATTGATTGATAAATAAATAATATGATAATCTCATTCATAAATGTCGTCTCGACCATCACAATCATCATCATTACCACTATCATCATCACTATCATCACCACTATCATCACAACCATCACCATCATCATCATTTCCAGCCTTACCACTTCACCATCATCACCAACATCACATCACTATCTTATTTTCAGCCACACCACATCCTCACCGTCATCACCAATTTTTCCAGCACCACCTCATCGTCATTTCCACCACACCACCACACCACTACCACCACCACATCACCACCAGTATCCTGGTTGCGTCAAAGCCTACTCCCGTCTGGAGAACTTGAAGACGCACATGCGTTCGCACACAGGGGAGAAACCTTACCTCTGCGAGTTCGTCGGCTGCAGGAAGGCTTTCAGTAACGCCTCTGACAGGGCCAAACATCAAAACAGGACCCATTCAAATGAGGTCTTGTCTCCTTAAATTACTGAGATCGTTCCTTCTCTCTTTATTGTCTCTTTCTCTCTTTCTCTCTCTCTCTCTCTCTCTCTCTCTCTCTCTCTCTCTTTTTCTTCCCTTTATAAATGAAAAATTATATACTCTTGAATGTAAAATCATAAACCATAAAATCCAAAATCCAATCCAATCCAATCCAATTGTATTTACTCAATCAGGAAGGATGATTAGAGGAAGGAAGAGGAAAATAGTTTTTGTGTCAGGTCACCGCGACTTTTGAATAACTGAAATTAAAAAAAAAATTCTCTTGAAATGTCGACGCACTGTTTGTGTGTTGTATACGGTGTTCATCCTCCTCATCATCACCTCAATTCCATGTGAAAAGTTCCACGATAACATATAAGTTACATTTAATGCTATACTTGCGTGTGTGTGTGTGTGTGTGTGTGTGTGTGTGTGTTTGTACGTATGTGTATGTACGTCTACGTACGTACGTATGTGTGTGTGTTGTTTAGAGTTGTGCATGTTTGTAAGAAGTACGTATTTGTACGCTCATCTGTGTTTTCTCAAACGGATGCAAGAGTATTCATGTCGCAATTTCCTCAACTCATGGCATCTATCCTATCTTTACGTGCATGAAGTTGCACCATGGTCTTCTATTTTGTTATGTGTTCTAGTTTGACCTACTTATCCCATTAAAATGAAACCCCCTAGCTAACTTACATTACGTCCTATCAACTGTTTGTGCTACTACAACAACAACTCAATCTCGACGGAAATATTTTATCAGCGATCGCTGACGTTGTTGGCTGGGCTGATGCATGCATGTGGCTAAATGCCTTCTGCATCATTCATCATCATCTACCGATTGTCGACCACTGCTCGTTTTGTGCTTTGCCTGGTTATTTTATTCATGATTGCTCGTTTGGTAGGTCGGAATGGCTGGTTATTATTATAACTTTTTAAAGGTTTCAACTTTTTTCAACTCACGACAGGAGATCTGGAGTGCTAAATTTATAAAAACCGCTTTCGATTTCGATTTCAAAAAAGTCTCACAAACATATGTACATATGTACTGTACTACACACACACACACACACACACACACACACACACACACACACACACACACACACAAATTTAAACTACTCATCCCAGAAACCGTACGTGTGCAAAGCGAAAGGATGCACGAAGAGATACACTGACCCGAGTTCGTTGAGGAAACACGTGAAAACTGTTCATGGGGTGGAGTTCTACACCAACAAGAAGCACAAAGGTGAAGGCTGTGGTGAAGATGGCAGCAGTGGTGCTGGTAGTAGCAACAATGGCGGTCGTGGTGGGGGACATACTGACGGCAGTAATAGTGGTAGGGATGGACTGGTCAATTATTCGGATAACTCGAGTTTGTTTCAAGTGAGTTTGTGTTGTTGCTGATGACGTCACACGTGACACGGGTTCATAAATTTTGATGAGAATAAATGATATTGATATTATTAAGAGTCATAAAAACGGCGATCAACTTTCATCACCATCATCGTCGTCGTCGTCACATCATCATCACCATCACCATCAGCCCTACAACAGTTCCTCCTCACCATCATCCGGTCCTCCATCAAACTCCAGCAACAACGGCTATTCAAAGGTGGACGTGGAAACTTTTTCATTGGTCAATCAAATAGTTGACTCCTCCTCCAAGGGTGGGGTTATGCTGCAGGTGACTATCATTATAATGAATCAGTTGATTACATGATTCTGTACGAGCAATGGTGTATTGACTGTTTTGAGATCTTTCTGTACGATAAGGCGTCCTTCGTCATATATCATTTTCTACCTTTTGTTCGCATGTTCACTCACATTCAAACGATTGCTCGCTGATTTGTTCGTTTGTTCGTTCGTTCGTTCATACATTCGTTTATTCATTCACATATTCATTCTTTAGTTAATCATTCATTCATTCGTTTGTTTATTAGACCACTTTAACTATCGTTCTCGCAAGAATGATTGGACGAACGAACAATGAAATGAAATTAGGAACAAGTGAACGATTAATTTATGATCGAATGTATCATTTCTTTCGGCCAATTCAAACGATTCTGTCTCTGTCTCTGTCTCTGTCTCTCTCTCTCTCTCTCTCTCTCTCTCTCTCTCTCTCTCTCTTGCCGATTTATTTTATCTTCTGTTTTTTCATTATTTCGTTCATTAAATCATTTGTCAATTTATTCATTCATTTGTTCTATCATTCATCAATTTATTCACAGAGATATCTATCCATTCATCCATCTACTCACTCATCCATTTATTTATTCACTTATTCATCCGTTCATCCATTTATTTATCTATCTATCTATCCATCCATTCATTTATTCATTTGTTTGTTCGTTTGTCCTTCTATCTTTTTACTCATTCATTCATTCATACATTCATTTATATATTTATTTAATCATTTATTCGTTCGTTCGTTCGTTCGTTTCTTGATTCTTTTATTCATTCATTTATTCATTCATTTATTCATTCATTTATTCATTCATTCATTCATTCATTCATTCATTCACTCACTCACTCCAGACGATGAAGACTGAGAAGGCCTCTCCCTTGTCATCTACACTGGACGTCGTCGTGGATGACGAGTTCAACCTGTCAGCAGTGCAGCAACAAGTTCATGACATTGAAGCCTTCTTCCCCGTTCGTTATCTTATTGTTGTTTTTATTCTTCTTCTGTTTCTTTGTTTTGTTGTTGTTCTTCTTCTTCATATTGTCGTTAATGTTGTTGTGATTGTCGTTACTTTGTTGTTTGTGTTGTTTTTATTATTACGTTGTTTTCATTACTTTTTAAGGAACACTTCTATCAATTATTACTACATTTATTATTACTGTCGCTGCTTATGCTGCTGCTACTACCGCTACTACTTTTACTACCGCTGCCACTACTACTTCTGATGATAACAATAGCAGCAACAATGCGGGAAATAACAATAGCGTAATTTCGATGATCGGCAGATAAACGCGGTTGCCATGGTAACGAACGGCGATGACGATGAAGACATAGGGGTGGTGGCAAACAACTTGGTAGGGCCCCTGAAGAACAAATCCTTCGTACCTTCACTGCCCCCGCTTGGTCTGTTTTTTGTGGTTGCTGTGGTTGCTGTGGTTGTTGTGGTCGCTGTGGTTGTTGTGGTTGCTGTGGTTGCTGTGGTTGTTGGGGTTGTTGTGGTTGTGTGGAAAATGTTGCTGATGGTTAGTTTTATGTTGTTTTATGTTTTGGTTTGTGGTTTTCAATATATTCTTTTAATTCTTCACAATGCAGATCCGTCATACGCAAAATTACTTACATGTTATTCTGTACTTATAATTAAATCTTCGTGCCACGAAGAATGTACCCTACCCATACACCACACGACGCACCACATCATACGCCTGTGATGGCCTCTCATTTTTGGACTGACAATATTCGAACTAGGTCATCGAGCTGAGCTAACCCTGTGACCATATAACTGTTGTTGTTGCTGCTGTTGCTGTTGTTGATACAAATTGGCATATACGAGCATGTAGCACGTCACACAAACAATGGCATTGTAGTAGTCCGTGCGTTTCCGTCCGTGCGTCACAATGCATTCGATCAGATGAGCGTCCAATACACGGCACCACTGCTGAGTTAACTCGCCATTATTTGTAGTTGGTGGTGATATTGAAGTTGTTGAAGATTCAAGATTGGGGTGTTTTTGATGAGGAAGATGATAACGATGTTCATAATGACGATGACGATGGTGTAAACGCTGATTATGACGCTGTTAATGAGGATGATGATGATTAAGACGATTTCAAAATTATTCAACCAACTTACTCCTCCCATCACCACTCATGTAGCTAACCATACGCATCTTGCCACATTCCATCATCCACTAAACCACTTCCTATCGAACAGGCAACAGACGGCAATCGTTTTCATCAGCTCAACACAACCACAACAACAGCAACAACACACATCTGCACAACAGCAACAACAATAACAACGTTCGAAGAACATTTCATTTCAACGATTCATCGCCTCACGTACGACGACGACCGCCACCACCGACGACGACGACGACAACGTTACTGCCACACAAAAACAACTCCAACCACAACAACAAACTTCGCCACAACAGCACTAACAGTTCTGTCATCAGCTCATACATGGGGAGCATCAGTTCTTCGGATTTTTCAATATCCAACAGTAACAATAATGACAGCAACAACAACAACATCAATAGCAACAACAACAACAACAATATTTTTATTGGCACCAACAACAGCAGCAGCAACATTTTCAGTGGTCGTCGTAGTAGCAGCCAGCCCAGCACAGGCTGCCACAGCAACGACGAATCGACGTCGTATAGATTTGCCGCTGATTCGCCGTACGAATACGATGCTCCGCCCTCTTCCTCATCATCGGTGGGTGGTTGTTATCACCATGGGGACGCCTCCTCCATGGGAGATTTATCACCCGCATACCATCCAAATCATCACCACCATCATCACCATGCATCATCATCCTTGTCCTCTCCATCGCCTTCTAAGAATAGCCTACAGAACGAAGCACGGTCTGGCTCGTCACAGTCAGTCAATTGTCTGACCAATCAGCTTCTAGATCGCTGGAACATCAACAAATCAACGAGCAGCATTGCCTCGCACGACCAGCAAATGCCGTCCAATCAAAATTTTTCTATTCGATCGTCCCGCAGGGGCAGCCTGCCTGTCGTTCATGATCCACTCGTGACGTCGTCGTCACGTGATCGATGTCACAGCTTGGAAAACGATCATGAGTTAAATGGCACGGTGGGCAACAACAATAATAACACCAGCAGTAACATCAATAACAACCTCATTAATAACTTCAATAACAACAGTATCAGCAACAACAACAACAACTTCAATAGCAACAATAATAACATCTACAACAACAACGGCTTAAGTAATATTGTCACCAGCAATGTTGTTGTTTCCAACATAGGTAACAACAACAACAAACCCAACAGTAGTATAAATATGGAAATTTGTTGCAACAATGTCAACACAAGTTTGAGTATTAGCAACAGCAAAAATGATATTTCAATGAATTTTATGACCATTTCGTCTCAGCAACCGTTGCCCCAACAACAACTGCAGCAATTTCCGCACCAACATCTACAGCAACCGCTACAACAGCAAATATTGCCTACCGCTACAAAAATGTACGAGGATGAATTTGAGGATGATTTTTTTATTATACCAGACGAAATGAAAGAATTCCTGAGACAACAAAGGATAGAGAAACGTTTACAAGAACAACAACAGCAGCAACAGCAGCAGCAACAGCAGCAGCAACAACAACAACAGCAGCAGCAACAATTATTGCATGACCAATCTCAACAACAACAACCACGAACACCCGATGAATTAATCACAGCTATGAATCAACAGACATTGCCAAGCCAAAATAATTGCCCAAGTTCAGAAGCGCCAGCCCACTTTTCAACAAATACGCTTACAGCCACGATTTCTTATTCATCATCTGCCGCACTACCGGTGCCTTCGTCTACAGCAACAACAACGTCAGCAAGAAATTTATTGCTTCCAAAGTTGAGTTCCTCCCTTCCACAACTTTCTCGCTCTAGTATTCTCTACTTTCAAGATCAACAGCAACATTTCAAACAACTTTCGCCAAGCCAACCGCAACCACATCAACAATTACAACAACAGCAACTGCAGCAAAAACAATCGCAACAGCATCAGCTACAACAGCTGCAGGCCTCAACATCGCCGCAACAACATTTACCACAGTCGCAACAACTACTTCCAGATAAACAACACCAATATTTGCTGCATCAACAATCTCAAAATCATCAACAACAGCAACAACAATCTCATCCTCAGTGTCAACAACCACCTCAACAACAGCAGCAGCAGCAACTACTGCAACAGTTGCTGCAACAATCGCCTCAACAACAACGACGTCGATCACAAAAGTCATCTCAACCTTCAACACAAACTGAATATTTTCAACCGCAGTTACCGCTACAGCATCCACCAACACAACAACAACTGCCACAAAATCATCAACAACACGCTCAACAAATACAACCAAGTCAGCAACCAATTCATCACCATGATCATCAAAGCCAGCTGAATAACTTGCCATGCCAACAACAACAATGCCAACAGCAACAACAGCAACAACCACAACAACAACAACAATCGCAGATGCACCAACAAATGCAGCAACAACAAAACTATTACCAGCAACACCATCATCATCAACAACAACAACAGAAACAATACTATTACAATGACTACAACCCATACTATTATTATCATCCATATTATTATCAACAACAACAACAGTATCAGCAACAGTATCAGCAACAGTATCAGCAACAGTATCAGCAACAAATGTTTCATTATCAACTAAACAAATCTAACAATATGACTAGCAACAACAACAATAACTGTACAAGCAATAACAACAACATTAACTATTCTTACAACAACAATAATAATAATTTTTACAACGATAACAACAATTATAAAAACAGTCTTCATAATAATAATGATAATAATTGCAACAACAACAAAAACAACAATAATAATAATAATAACAACAATAATAATAACCACAACGTCAGCACCAACAACTCTGCCAGTTTTTTCGATCTGAAGGATCAGGAACAGACCAAGGTAGGTATTTCCGGTTCTTAAAGCGCGATGACGTCAGCTGGTGATCATGATGGTGATGATGAGAATGATGATGATGACGATGATGATGATGATGGCGATGATTATTATTTTGTCGATTATCATGATGATAATGATACTTTTATAGTAGCGATGATGACGATGATGATGTTGTTGATGACGACGATGACGATAATGACGATGATTGTGATGACGATGGAAATTTTTTCAAGGTTTCCAAAGCATCTGATCATCAAAGTAACTCTTATGACGTCATCAGTTGCAGAAACAACAACAGAAACAACAACAATATCAATAACATCAACAACAACGACTCGAATAACGTTAATAACAACACAAATAGCATCAACAACAACAATCTCAACGTTAACATTAGTGCTATACCTACCAAGCAACATCATCAACAACAACCACAACAACAACAACGTCATGTCCAACAACTACAAAATTATTCTACTATGCAACCACAACAAACACAGCTACAACAAACGCAACATGAACAGCAACAACAGCAACACCAATATCATTTATATCAACAACAACAACAACATCAGCCGTATTTTGACAATTCATTTCTATCCAGCCATAACAACAACAACAACAAATATTCTTGCCAAAATAATTTGCCATTACATCAACAACGACAGCATCATCAACAACATCAACAACAACAACAACATCATCAACAAGCACATCAACAACAACAATAACAACAACAACCAAATTAACAAAACCAACAACATTAGCATTGTTAACAATTTTTTCGTCGTTTTCGTGTTACTGGTAGGCACATTAGCAACAGTGTCTTTCTAATTTTAGCACACACAGCATAGCAACCCAAAATCAAAATTACGACGTCACGATATGAAAAACACTACATAACGCCAAGATCTTTCTGCGATTAAGATTGTGTTGTCAGAATGTTCGTTCGTTCGTTCGTTTGTTTGTTCGTTTGTTAACATTTTTAGCTGTGAAAAAATTATTTTTTTTTTATAAGTTTTTCTTATCATTCACCGATAATGTTATTATTATCTTATTTTTTCTCTCTTTTCTTCTTATTATTATTGTTGTTGATGCTGTTGTTATTGTTGTTATTATTATTATAAATTTTTTTATTAATATTAGTAATAATAATAATAATAATAATAATGACAAACAGTTTTTGTTATTACGAGTTTTTGTTAGTTCCATCATTGCCATCAGCTTTTCTTTTTTTTATTCAATTTTTTGAATTATCTTTTCGATTCACTTTGTTGTTATTGTTAATAATAATAATGATAATAAATAATAATAATATTATTATTTTATTATTATTTGTTTTTTTTATTATTATTGTTATTGTTATTATTTTTTTATTTTTTGCTGTAACCTTGTTTACGCTTTCTTCTTTTCCCATAGCTCTCTAAGCCTTTGATAAAGTGCCTTATCAAAACAACAACAACAACAACAATAATAATGATAATAATAATAATAATAATAACACCAAATAATAATATAATTATAATAATGATAATAGTAAAGACAATAATATTAATTTTAAGTATATAAAAGAAAACGTAGCTATCAACGTGTAGATATTTTGTCTACTGTTATATATATATATATATATATATATATATATATATATATATAA
>NW_008704170.1:152789-186955 GCF_000326865.2 Helobdella robusta | reverse complement strand
ATATGAAATCAATTATTATGCATTTATAATTCACGTGCAGTTACTTTTTATACATTTTTTCTCTTTCTTTCTTTTTCTCTTCTTCTCTCTGTCTCTCTCTCTCTCTCTTTTTCTTTCTCTCTTTCTCTCTTTTTCTCTCTTTTCTCTCTCCTACCCTTCTTTTGCTAATATTCTTTTTTTCTACCTATATTCACTTCTCGTTCTCTCTCTCTTTCTCTTTCTCTTCTCTCTCTCTCTTTCTCTCTCTCTCTCTCTCTCTCTCTCTCTCTAGATATACAGTGTACTGCTTTATGTATGTTAATGTGTGTATGTACATTTTTGAGTTCTTATTCTAAATGTTTTTTTTTCAACTGTTCATCTTTATATCAATAGCAAAAGCAATTATTGATTTAAAAAAATTGTTCTTATATGCAATCAATTTTTTGGTTGAAGAAAATGGGTTAAAAATGTTTGCACAATGTTGAGATACAATACAATTTAATACAATATACATATACAAGACATACAAAATGCATGTACAAAGTTATACAAAAGATACATACAAAGGTATGTAAAATACATTTACAAAAATATACAAAATACATATACAAATGACATACACAAATTCATACAAGCGTGCAAACGATACAAGATGATTTATACTATTACGTCTTAAATTTTGTATTTACCGTTTTTTTTTAATTTTTCAAATGCGGCGTCTCTTGCTGCGGACGTTGAAAGAAAGTGTTCACTAATTTGTCGTGATTAAGTGTCATTCATTCATTCGTTCATTCATTCATTCGTTCCTTCGTTCATTCATTTATTCATTAATTCGTTCCTTCGTTCGTTCCTTCGTTCATTCATTCGTTCATTTGTTCGTTCGTTCGTTTATTCGTTGGTTTTATTTTGTTTAATCAACCGTTCTTTCATTTGTTTCATGCATTTACTGTTTTCAAGTGTTAATTAATTAATTGTGTATAATAAATATACTCTCTCTCTCTCTCTCTCTCTCTCCCTCTCTTTCTCTCTCTATCTTCTCTCTCTCTCTCTAACTTGAAATTAGTTTCAAACAAATTCTTCAAGATCAGTCGGGGCTTCATATAAATCAAACGTCCTACAAAATGATATGCCAGGATGTCTACTTCATCTAAGAGATGAGAATGAAGATGAATTCTCAAAAAAAAATTATGATTAAGACGAAGATGATGAAGAAGAAGACGATGATGATTGTGTTGAAATATAATGATGGCAATAATGGTGGTGACGACGATTGAAGTCTGCGATGGTTGATAATGAGAGATATCCTATCTAAAGTACATTTTTTGCGCGCCTGTTGCATTTGTGTTTGGTTGGATGATACACAACTTTGTCATATACGTAGGTGCGTTCGTTCGTGCTATAATCATTACATTACATTTCATTACATTACATTATTCAACATTCATTCTTCACGTTCGCATTCATATTTCATGCCTTTTATTAATTGCTTTGACGTACTCTGCTCCCTCTCTCCCTCTCTCTCTCTCTCTCTCTCTCTTTTTCTCTTTCTTTTCTTTCTCAGTGAATGTTCACTGATACAGATGATTAAATGTTTGGGAATTGTCTTGTCGCAAATACTTAATTGGTACACATACACGCGTACACGCACACACACACGCACGCACGCAGACACACACACACACACACACACACACATATATATATATATATATATAGTTGTTGTTGGTGCCATGCAAAGAACCTTGCTATTGTTACTCTCTTTTATATTAAATTAATAATAAATACTCCATTATTTTTTTGTCTAGAAATTTTTTTGCAGTCGACACGGATACATACACACGTATACAATGTTTGTATGTATATGTGCGTATATATATATATGAATATTTATATATATATATGTTTATATATATGTATGTTTATATATACGTATGTATATCTTACGCAACATGTTGAAATCAGGCTTACGTTTAATTATTAAGAATCGTTTACGAACTTTGATGTGTTTGTTTATGTTCATACAAACCTTTTAACATCAGATGAAAAGATTGCAAGCAACCTGGATTAAAAAATTGTGTTGTATGTATATACATATGTATGCATGTTTTGCGTATATACATAAACGCATATAATTCTCGTAAAATAATCAAATCCCGTGTTGAAAGAACCATCGGGAATTTCAGCTCCGGATAGTAAGCGTCCGGATGGCTGCCCTCTAATCCCATAGAAGGCTGGCAGATGTTTAGCTTGGGACGTCACACTCCCTGACACACTTACTGAACGATACATCAGTTTAACCAGCTGTGGTTCTGCCGCACCAGGGCTTCTGCTGGAAAACATAAAAAATATCTTAACGCCATACCTTCAATGAAATTTTTTCCGATTTGTGTTGAAGTCCTTGGTCGTATGGATAAAGCTTCAGCCAAATTTTTTAAAGATATTTGCAACCTTGTAAGTGCAAGATCCGGAAACAAAGGTGGATTTTTTTTTCGCAACGAGCCACATGTTTTGTGTGTTACAGCGATTCCTCCGTGTTTCCGTGGCTGAAAATATTCAAATGAATGCTGACAGTTGCGATTGATCCACATACGTCCATCCATCCATCAATTCATTCATGCATACATGCATGCATGCATACATACATACATACATACATACATACATACATACATACATACATACATACATACATACATACATACATACATACATACATACATGCATACATACATACATATATTATACTTCCGTATATACATACATACATGGATAAATAACTATAAATTAAAAACGCATTTTGTTAAATGAAAATAATTTATTTCTAATTCGGCAAGTCTAATCAAATAATAATTATTAAAAATGAGATTTGCAAAAGTAATTAGTTAATTAATGAGTTAATTGAATATTAATTAATAAATTAACTAGGAGTGTAAGAATTTCACGTGCTATTCTTCCGTACCAGTACCTGACCGAAAGTTTGAAATTTGAGGGTCGTTACATCATTTCAAAACCAGTGTCAATACGAACACGAAACCATCATGATCACCATCGTCATCATTTAATCGCACTCACCATCGTCACCACTATCGTCAAGTTGATTCGCAACCACGATCGCCTACTCCACAAAACAGAACTACACCACCAATCTCTATCTCAACTGGTTCGGAAAAGTAGTGAAATTCTTCAAACCCTTCACGTATAAGGAAATTTCAAATTAAAATTCTAAATGATTGAATAACAACTGAATGAATAAATATACGAAAGAACAACTGCAACGATGGCAATAATAAAAGTATTATAATAATATAATAATAATATTCTGAAAAATAATAATAGTAATAAAAGTGGCAATTAATTCATTTGAAGAAATGCACTTGGGTGTTGAGTGTAACAGAGCGTAAATAAAACTGAAAAAATATTTTTGAATTACGCGCGAGCCATAAAAGTTGAAAGTTCAGAGCAATTTGACAAAATAAAAACATTGTCGGCGTCAAACGATAATAATGTTTGTCGTATTTCAAAATATTGCACAAAAAATCTTTTATTAAAATGTTTCGACTGTACATAGAACTCAAAATCTTCAGCAAATAATTAATTATGAGATATTCACCATATTTCATAAAATGTTTGAAACGTGTGATGATGAAACAAATTACCCGTAGTTTTTAGACACATGATGAGCGTTTCAACATGATTGTAGTGAACATTTTTTTTAGAAAAATAAAAATTAAAAGAACTCAATATTAGTATTTAGCCAGTGGCAAACCAATCATCAATAAATAAATACACAGCACTACATATTTTATTCGCTACCAATGATATTGTAACTGCAATTCAACCTAATTAGTCTAATTGTGCTCGTGTAGAGTTTAGCGGTTGACATTCAAGAGTAGCGTGTCTCACGTCTCACCAATCAGACAACGATAAATAATCAGATGTAGAAGTTAAAGGTTCGTCGGAGTAGGTGAAGAACTGTCTATTGGTTGATGACGTCATTTTTTGACGGTGGTCGGAAGTCTCGTACGGTTCCAAACTGGAGTCCATGTAGAGCTTTTCAAGGTCGGACTGTGCCGCCGATTCTGTTTTTGTGATTTGTATGTCGACTGATGCATTTTTGTAATAATATGTATTATAATGTATGCCAGCTGATGTTTCTGTGCGGTTGTGTGGTTGAATGTATTATTGAGGAAGTGTAAAATGTTATTAACAGAAGACAAAATGATGAAACTCCATCAAATATTCCAATGAGTTAGTTGTTAACTCGCCCACAAAAACGTAATAAAACGATCGATGCATCGACCAACGCAACAGCCAGAGAGGACAAATGAAAAAGTAATGAACTGACCAAATACTCTCTTAGGGACGACAGGCAGGTCCATGTCCAGAGGTTCGCTCCTCCCTGCACTCGTTTCGGCAACCACTCTGAAGTAATAAGGTTGGTCCTCAAACAGATCTGTGACGCAGTAGGCAGTGACGTCACCAGGGCAGACGCCTGCTACCGTCCAATCGTGGTCATCTTTCTTTTCTATGACGTATCGCAAGACCTGGTAGGAGGAGTCATCGTAAGGAGGTGACCAATGAAGAGCCAGCATGTTTCTGGTCACACGAATCACACGCAGAGGTCCGCCAGGTTTCAAAGGTCGGCCTTCATATTGTAAGTTTTTGATCGAGGGCAATTATAATATTGAGGGTCGTTTTTCATTTCAATTTTCATAAAATTTTATCTGTAAAAAAATGTTAAGCCAGCGTGAATTTATTAGTTAAATTGCAACAAACCATCAACGTATCTTGGCGTAACATGACTTTTCAACTGAACATAACCACCCGGCCCAACTTTATTCTCAGCATAAATCCTGAAGAGGTAGGGCGTGCCTTCGATCAACCCCCCAATGCAGGCCACCAGGGAATCGTTGGAATCAACTCTTTTAACAGGGAACCATGTAGCATCTGCCCCGCCAACCTCACGCTGTTCAACCACGTAACTCAAAATTTTACTTCCGCCATCACTTTCCGGTGGCAGCCACGACAACGTGATGCTGTCGTGAGTGGTGCTGACGACTTCCAACATGGCCGGCGGCAGAGGACGGGCTGTATGGAGAAACGTGAAAACAACTTGTCAACAAATTTAACGCGGGTTCAATGAGCGGATAAGCGAGTGAATAATAACAATTGGGCGAACTAATGGAAAGACATACAGTATTGATTTATATAAATAAATTACACGCGTTGCCAATGACAAATTTCAATTAATTACAACAGTAAAATAAATCTGGTAAAATAACTCAAAAAACAAACTGACTCAGTAGATTAGACGGAACAATGGGGTTGGCCAGCCCACAAGCGGATCCCACTCCCACTGCATTCTCAGCTCTCACTCTAAAATTGTACTCCAGACCTTGGACCAAGCCGTGCACAGTGTACTGCGTCGTGTAGGAATCCAGTCTGCCCACAGTGTGCCACTTCGACATCACGCCGGATCCACCAACACATCCCTCCTGCTGCTCCACCTGAAAACCAGCCAATGGCACGCCTCCGCTCTCAGATGGGTGGAGCCAGGACAAAGTGACTGATTCACGAGTCGCATTTTCAATTTTAAAGTTTAAGGGAGCCGATGGAAGATCTGTCGATTTTAAAAATAACATAATTATTAACAATAAATTAATACTTTACAATAAATTAATGCTGAACGAGAAAGGAAATGAAAAAATAAAATTTTTAACAAGTACACTCAAGCAAAAATTATTCACTGAAAAAGCGAACCTTTTGGCTTTGTAGGTGTAACGGGCTCAGTGAACTCCCTGTAGTAACCTACCCCTTCACTGTTTTCTGCGGCAACCCTCACAAAGTACGAGCAACTTGATTGGAGGTTTTTAATGACGTGACGACGTTCGGTGGCCGGCACGTGAGCGATTGATATCCAATGAGAGCTCTTGGATTCTTTCTTTTCAATCACGTAGCTGTGAATTGGATCGCCACCATCACTTACTGGGTCAGTCCATTCTATGGTCAGGCTGTCTTCTGTAATTCCAACCAACCGGACGGTGTACGGAGGTCCAGGAATATCTGAAGTGTATGAATACTAATTTGTAAAAAATTCCATACAAATTTCCAAAGTAAATTAAAAGTTATCGTGTTAAAAAATGTCCATCGTATGATTCTTTACTAACTTTATCAACGTTTATTTCACTTGACTTTATCAACACCCAACTGATTTTCACTTTAGTAAATATTGTTAAAAAAATCCACTCCACATCCCTCTAAGCCTCAACAAAGCACTTACTGTTAGGTGTCTTTGTCTGAACAGATTCCCTGCTTTCCAGAGCTTGACTCCTGCCAAGGTGATTTTCCGCTATGACTCGGAATTTATAAAGATGACCTTCAACTAGGTGGTTGACATCGTAGGAGTTCACATAACTCTTCACTTTATTCACCCTTATCCAATTATTATGGAAACCGCTGGTGACGTCACATTTTTCAATGACGTAACCGGAAGTTAAATCGTTAAGGTCAAGATCAAAGAAGGAAGGTTGCCAGGAGAGAGTCAAGTTGTTTTTGCCAACGTTGCTGACGACGAGTGGACCACGTGGAGGAGCCGGTGCTTCTGAAATCAAATAAGTTTTGAAGATTCTCAGTTTAAATTCGTTTCGATCATTCTCAGTTTGAGATTATGAAATAAAAAACTCCAGCAGGAATTGTTAACAAAATTCAACATTAAATACAATGAATGAAAGACTTGATAAAAATAAAATAGATTTTAATTAGATTTAGACAAATTATTTAACCTGTGGTAACTGATAATCTAGATTTTGACGGTGGCCTTGAATGGCTCGGCGGTCCTTTAAAATTTTTTCAATCGTTTGATTTTATTGCAATTTTAAATTTTGAAACCAAATCTGAAAACCTCTTTTGTAAGAAATTAATTCAACTTTTATATTTTTTGATTAAAAATTACTAACGTGAAAGAACATTTTTGTGCAGTGTTACCGGTCTATCACATGTCAAAGCCAATCCTTGGCCTTCAGAATTCTCAGCAATTATCCTGAACAGGTACTCAGACCCGGGAATCAAGTTGGACACGGTGTATGAAGTTGTGAAGGGTTTCACCCTTGCAACTCTAACCCATCTGTTAGATAGGAGATCTTTTCTTTCTATGATGTAAGAATTTATGGTGGCTCCACCATCGCTCAATGGAGGCAACCAAGTTAAAGTCACACTGTCCTTCGAGATATCATTGGTTTCCAGAGGACCTCTTGGTGAACCAGGTTTGCCTGTTCACGGTAAGATATGAAAAGATACAAAATATAAAAATCAAATTTGACCATGTGATACATCAACACAGTGTTACAATGTTTCTTTGAACGCTGAGTCCTAATTAATCTAAACAATATACAAACTAAACTAACCCAGGTACGTTTGTCTGAGAGAGAATGGAGTGTCAAGAGTGATGGGCGGCGACGACGATCCTCCGGAATTTTCAGCCAACACACGGAACTGATAATCCGTGCCTTCCCTCAAGTTTCTCACAACGTAGGAAGTCTCTTCTGCATCTACACTGCTGACGTGTTGCCATGCTAGTTGGCCGGATTCGCGCATTTCTACCCTGTATCCGGTTACATCGGAGTCGGTGAAAGGCCTCCAACTCAAACTGACCGAATCGTCACTGAAAGCCGTAACAACAAGTGGTCCAATGGGAGAAATTTTAAAAGGTGCGTTTATTGATAGCCTCTTGATCTCGGACGATCTTCTCAATTGTACCGGTAGGGTTGTTTCAATTTGATCGCTTCTACCCTTTTCATTAATAGCAAACACGGCAAAGAAAAATCCGCTGCCATCCATTGCGGAGATGCTGCCTCTGCTTCTGACGCTTCTCGATCGCAAGTCACCAATCGTGCATCCGGTTGAGTAGCCGTCAACTTCGCACACCTCCTCCCATATATCAAAAGGTTTGCTCTTCATAAGTACTATATACTTTGTTATCTCTGAACCTCCGTCCGTCTTTGGAGCCTGCCATCTTAATGAAATGGCGTCATCTGTTACTCTAACTATCCTCAAAGACTGAGGTGCTGATGGAACTTCTACAACGTTCACGTCGCCAACGTTAATATATTCTGTAGATATAAGAGGAGCGCTTTCTCCATCTCTATTTTTGGCTATGACTTTTACCTGATACTTTTTCCCAGGAAGCAGATTACGCAGCACGTAACTGGTCGTAACTCCACCTACAATTTCATCTCGTGTCCATATCTCTTTATCGGACTCTCTTACTTGAACGACGTAGCCAGTTATAGGCAGCTGATCACTACTTTGAAGCAACGGCGGTCTCCATCTGATTATGACATCATCATTAGCCAACTTGGAAACCAGCAGAGGTCCTTGAGGAGAAAGAGGCAAGCGAAGGTTTTGACTCATCAAAAGTGGAGCCCCTCTGTAGTCTTTATACTGACCAGGAGATTTAACTGCTTCCTCATCTTCAGTTTCGATGAGTGGCCGAACCCTGAAAGCATACTTGTGGTCTGGTAAGAGACCTGGAACTTCGTATGAACGAGCTTTAGCTGGCACCTATATTTAAAAATTGAAAACATTAACGATGCAACAACATATTGTAGCGCTGAAAATATGCCATTATCGACAACAATTTTACGCAAAACATATAATTAAAAAATGGAACTAACAAATTAATTAGAATGTTAACCTTGTGCACAGGCGTCCATTTGTCGGCTCCAGTGAAATCCATTTTTTCGATTAAATATCCAGTAATTGATGAAGTGGGTTCCTCATCTTCTTCTTCATCTTCATCTTCTTCTTCATTTTCTTCATCATCACTTTTACCCCATTTTAAAGTTACGGCACCTTTCTTAAGATTTTTGTACCTCAATCTTCTGCTGGCATCGGTCGGAGCTGAGGCACTGATGGTGTCCGACTGCAGTGGAGGTCCAACACCCGCACTGCTTTCAGCTGATATTCTGAAGAAATATTCGTGACCAGGCGTCAGTCCGGCTACTGTAAACTCGTTGTCGCTACTCGGCACGTAGCCAATCTTCTTCCACTCCCCAACGCCTTCGCACATCTCTATTATGTACCCGGTAACTTTTGATTCCCCGTCATGCAGTGGGGGCCTCCATTCCAATTCGAGACTGCAGGGCGATAATTTGTTGACGATAATTGGACCGATAGGTCGAGACGGTACGCCGAAGGTGAGGACGGTAGAACTCGGACGAGCTACAAACGAAATTATTCACGTTATTGTTATACGAAGACTCATTGGAATAAAAATTTACTTACATCAATAAAGTAAGTATCAATACTGAAATAATAATTTAAAATTAAGAGATTGAAATAAAAAAGTTAATGGCATGTTTAATTAGCTGGCAGTAAAATAATTTTATCATAAAATAAACCTTTCTTTTCAGCTTTTTCATAAGGAGGAACATCGTAGATGACATAATTCAAGAACAATCCATCGTTTGTTTCACCATAAATCCTCAATTTGACGCCCAGATCTTCCCTCACATCTTTGACCTTGTACCGATGAACGCTGGCCGGCAGCATGACAACTTTCACCCATTTTCCTAATGGTGGACCTTCGAATTTTTCGATGACGTAGTTGATGAGTTTGTACTTTGATTCCAGCAATGGTGGTTGCCATTCCAGGGTCACCTCACCCAGGGAGACATTCACGTGACGCAATCCACGCACTCCGGGTAGGTCTCCTTCAATTTCGTGACCTTGAACACGAAAAGGTCAATGGATTTTAAACTATTTTTACGATTATGTTTAGATAAAATTTTGTGGCACTAATGAATATTCAAGCTCACATTAAAATGCAAATAAACACTTGTACGCACATATTATACACGTGTAACATGTAACATAAAAGTACAAAGGTATAAAAACATTTAGAATTTAAAATTCAGGTGTCAACACACAACCTCCCACAGCTTTAATTCTGACTGGAACGACCAAATATCCGGGTTCTCCGACGCCTAGTTGGTTCTCAGCAAAGACCCTCATCACATGATCAGCTCCGGGTCTCAACCCGTTGCACATGACGTTTGTCTGCGTGTAGGGAACGACTCCAACCGGAAGCCAGTAGTTGCTGTTCACCTCTTTCCGCTCGATGATGTAGCGATCGATTGCACAGCCGCCATTGTATTTTGGAGTCCGCCATTCCAGTTTCACGTGATCAGCGCCTATTTCGGATACTTTAACGTCTGTTGGTTGTCCAGGAACATCTGTGGTTGGATTAAAATTAACTTTCCAGTTGATATTATAAGATGAAAGATTTTATTTAATAACCCAGATCCTTTCGAGAAAGCAAAAAACTAAATCAAATTTATAAGAAGAACGAATTTAAAAACTCAAAGCGAGTGCCACCAACCAACAACTTGCACTATGAACTTCTCCCTGCACATGCCCCATTCATTTTTCACGATGACTTCATACTCGCCACCATCATCCATCTTCACGTTTCTAATTGTCAGCCATGTTGTTACGTCATTATTGTCCACGCTCACGTTTCCACGGGATTTTATGACGACTCCATTCTTGTACCAGGTAACAGTAGGAGCTGGATCAGCATCGTAGGTCAGGTTTATTCTAGCCACTCCCCCCACCGGAACCAGTTGATGACGTAATCGTGAGTCGAAGTCCACACGTGGCAGTTCTGTCATGGTGAAGAGTGAAGGAATGAAGCGCGCATTTCTATGATGAAGATTAATTGTTATGCAATTTATCTGCTGAATGCCCGCAAACAAATGTTCAAAAATTTTATTCATTTCATCGGTTCACTTGTGACTGCTCCAAATTATCATCACTCGTGTGTTTTAAAAATAAAATATAACCAACCAGTCAAGTAGCACGCTTATGGAGTAAAATATTCATTAATAATTTGAACAACAATCAGTGACGTCACCACTCCCTCTCTAAATCACCTGCGAGGTAGAGAGCCGCCGATGACGTAATCCTCCCGTACTTGTTGCTGACCTCACACGTATAGATTCCCCTGTCCATCTCCGTGACGTCATGAATAATTAACTCAGCCACGTTGTCCTTGATCTTTGTGGCATACTTGTTCGTGGCGGGCAGACGTTCGTTATCCTTCAGCCTGCAGATGATGAATAAATTAATATCATTATCGTTGAACAATCTGATGAAATTATTTGAATATCGATATAAAATAAATTAAATTAACCGCCGCTAAATAAATATATACCAAAGCAAAACTAAAGTAATATTTAATTGACTAAATACATATAAGATTTATAATTATGTATAAATATTAAATAATACTAATTAATATATTATAGTTAATATAGTTATAATTAATATAGTTAATAGTAAATAATTAAACAAAAATAAGTAAATAATTATATATATATATAATTATATAAATATATATCTTCGGGATTAGCGCCAATTATTCGCGTTTACCAAGGCGGTGTGTTCGAATGGAAGGCGATTCACTCCCATCACAGCAATTTGTGTGATGATCCGTGGATTTACAAAAATTTTCATGCAGTGATTAGTGGGTGTATGCGTGATTGGTGCGTGTGTGTGTTTGTGTATGTGTGTTTTCTATCAGAATTTATCAGAATTTCAAAATTTTAATTGAAAAAGAAACAATAACAGTAATGAAACAATAAACTGTTGAAATTTGAAAAAAAATTGAAACGAACCAGACAACATTGTAAGTCAGATCAGAGAAGAGTCTGCATTTGAAGGAAGCGTCCGTGTTTGGCTTGGCCGTGAAGTCAGTGATGTGCTCGTGTATGGTAGGCACCTTAAGACCTGTTCGTGATGTCAAATGATGATGATGACGTCAAATGACTGTATCAATCTAGTTTATCAAACAAATGTATTATATGTGTACAATTTTTGTTTCGTAACGTTTATTGTTATTAAACAGTGCTGTCGACATTTATAAAAACGGATTGCAATAAATATGTATGCAGGAAACGAACTCATAAGTTCTCGGATGACGATAGGTTTCGAACCCGGAGACGGCTCGCTCCTACCTGCCCTGTTCTCTGCACTAATCCTGAATTCATAAGCCGTGCCTTCGATCAAGTCATCGATAACGTGATGAGGCTGAGTGACCACCTGACCTTTCATGTTGTAAGGAACCCAACCGTAGTAAGATGGAGTCTTGTACTCAATGATGTAGTTGGTTACGGAAGCTCCACCTGTGCTTCTGGGGGGTGTCCAGATCAGCTGGACACTGTTCTTGTTAATGACGGATACAGTGGGAGCCGACGGTGTAGATGGTTTGCCTAAAAAGTGCATGAAATTATAACTGGCTTGAATTTTATAGACATTTTTTGTATTAAAATTTAATATAACTATTTTCAACTGTACAACTGACCGAACAAGTCCCTGACAACAATGGGACCAAAGACGTCAGATGGCTGACTCTCTCCTCCATCATCTCCAATTGAAATCACACGGTACTCGTAGCTTCCACCTTGATTAAAAAGTATTCAATAAATTTCTCAAAAATATCATTAAACAGCAATCGCATCATGTCATGTCGTGTGTTTTCTGTAATTGAAATCCCTTAAATCAAAATTTATTTCACTATTCATCTGACTAACTGTCGAAAATAATTTTATCGATGTAGTACGTGTCCAGTATTGGCGTGGCGTTCAGCCGCGTGAACGGGCCGCTCGAGTAGGCTGACCTCTTCTCGATATTGTAGCCTGGTTGTGTGCAACGTTCATTTAATATATCGTTTCGTATCTAATTACGGAATCGTAACAAAATTTCGTATCGCAACAAAATTTCCAAATAAATGAATAGACCAAAAATGGTTGAATATTAACCAAAAACAAACACCTCTTAAAAGACAAATGATGTGAGAAGACGTGAACCAAGGTGATTTTGGTTTATGCGCACGTTACAAAAATTTGCTGATCAGATCTTAAATTAAAACAAAAAAAACGAACGATGCTTCGTAAAAATGAATGAGGTCAGTAACTGAACCAACCTTGAATTGGAACTTGACCTCTAGGCGGCTGCCACTGCAGAGTTACCGATGATTTGTTAGAGTCGATCAATTCCAAATATCTCGGAGGTTCGGGAATTTCTATTTTTAAATTATTATAAATAATAAAATAATTATAAATAATAAAATATTGATAAATAATAAAATAATTATAAATAATAAAATACTGATAAATAATAAAATAATTATAAATAACAAAATAATTATAAATAAAATTAAAGTATTTCTAGTTTTTCATTAATAACAACTTGCAGCAACAGGATTCTAACCGTATATGGTGCGAATTTCGATTGGTTCCCTAGTCTCCAGGGAATATCCAACGCCCACATCATTCTCTCCAGAAACTCTAAAGTTGTAGCGGCTGCCAGGTAGCAGCCTCGTGACTTTGTAGCTTCTTGCCGTGTTGTCAACTCTGCCAACGGTCGTCCACGGCCCTCTGGCGGCGTCACTCTTATCAATGACGTAACCGGTAATCGGAGATCCGCCATCTATTTCCGGTTGGTCCCAGGCGAGTGTCACCGAGTCGGTTTCCATGGAAAGAATGCGCATGTTTGTCGGGGAGGACGGAGGAGCTAAAGAATAGAACAATTAAAAATTTATGGTTATTTTCGTTGCTTCTATTGCAAATCTCAAAAATGCAATTTTGTGTTGCGAAGAAAACGTTCAAAATGTAAGCAATTAAGCCAACTAACATTTAACGATGATGTCGATCTGCAGCCTAGCCACACCAGCCACATTTTCAACTTCTATTTCGTATCGGGCAGCGTCTTCTGGTTCGACACCCGATAATGTCAAGGTCGAGAAACCGTGATCACGTGTTTCGATCATGATTCGTCCAGGTATGTGGACCAATGGTAGTCCGTTCTTTCTCCATGTGACTTTCGGAGGCGGGTAAGACGAGTAGTTGATTGGCAGGTGGATGGTCGACCCACGTTTCACCTCGTACATTACTTGAGACGTTTTTTCAATAAGGGGCGGCACTGTGAATGAGTAGGGTTAAGGTTTGAACTTTTCATAGACAACTTCAAATATTTCAAAATTTTAATTCGTCAAATCAAACAAAGCAGAATAAACGGATCAAATAACATAGCATGGTAATCAAAAACAGTCACCGCTTGTAACAGGTTACCGTTCTCTTATTCTTAAAAAAAATTTAGAGCATCCATAAATTGACGGTTCATTTTATTATACCAAATATATAATTGCTTTGATATTCCAAATATATACTATTACTTTAAAAATTAAAAAAACTTATTTCAGTAAATAATTATTCTAATTAATCAAAAAGAAAATGAAAAATGTGAGAGAGCCATGGTATTCCAAAATAAATTAATTTAAAAAAGGACTAGTACAAAATTTCATATGTATAAAAGACGCACAACATCACACATTAATATAATTTTTTAATTTTTCTTAAAAAATCAGAACTTGACAGACAATACAATATTATAAAATGAGAAAACTAAATAACGGAGTAAGTAGGTTGAAAATTAAAAATAATTTGGAAATGAGAAATATCTATTAACCGTGCACAGTAAGTCTGGCCGTAGTTTTAACTCTGCCGTGTTGGTTGTACGCCTCACAAGTGTAAACACCTGCATCCGCCAGTTGAACGTTATTTATGGAGAGGTACGCTGAATCGTTGGAGTACCCAGGTGAGTATTTGTTGGAGAGCTGGAGTTCCTGGCCGTCCTTGAACCTAAAACAGAAAATGCTAATGTCTCATTATCATTTTTTGTAGTAACATACTTTAAAAATCCTCACAACTTAAATCTAAACAGTAAAATTGTATATTACATATCAAAATTATAACAATTAAGATTGAACAAAACAATTGAACATACACAATTACACAGGCACTACCACGGTTAAACATTCATCAAATAACACGGAGTGCAAACGATAAGATAAGAACACGTGCATGATACAATACAAACAAACCATTTGACGTTGGCTCTCGGTTTACCAAGTAGAACGTCGCATTCCAACTTGACGGTTTCACCTTGCAGTGCACTTATGTTGACCATGGGAGAGAGCACGGACGGTTCCTTGCTGTGCACTGGAACCAACATTTCACAGGTCACAAAGGAAATTATAATATAAGAATAATGAACGATAACGCTATAAACACACGTTGGCGAACAAAAACAAAAACTAAAAGTGATGTTCAACCCCAGAAAGTAACAACTGTACGAACATTCAACAATATTCTTAGTCCTGATGGGCGGCGTAACATCACTGCAGGCACCCAAGCCAGCTCTGTTCTCGGCGGCCACTCTGAATTCATATTCCACATCCTCGCTCAGTCCCGTCATTTTGAAATTTGGCTCAAGAACATGGTGGCCAATGTTGACCTTGTTCCAGTTTCCGTATCCACCTTTTCTCACTTCGATGACGTAACCTCTGACATCATCGTCTCCGTCGTAAGAAGGAGGATTCCATGTCAAATTGCACGAATGTTTTGTGACGTCACTTACTCGAAGTCCTTCCGGTGGACCTGGTTTACTCCAGGGATCACGAGGTGTGAGTGGTTGCGTGGCTGCACTTGGTTCAGCTGAAAAAAATTACCCAGATTTAATGGGATGAAAGTTTAATTTTGACCCAATACAAAGAAAAATATAATAAATTTATTATTCAGAATGAAGCAAGTAAAAAACAAACAACTAAAACTAACAAAGTCCAGCTTCATTTTCAGCAATGATCCTGAACTGATATGAACCATCATCAGTTAAGTTGCCCGCTCTGAAGTTGTTGTTCCTGATAGGAAATGTCGTCAACCTGACCCAATTAGGTCGAGTTAGACTGCGCTGCTCAACATGGTACCCAGTAACGTGAGGCGAACCATCGTACCTCCATGGCGGCCAGTTGAGGCTGATTGATTCTTTCGAGATGTTCGTCGGTTCAGGAGCTTGGGGCTGTTGGGGTGGGGCTGTGAAGAAGATAACATCAACAAATCATCATCCACGTCATCATAATTTGCGATTTTATTGATAAAATGCTTGCTATTTTTGTTTGGCATTATTATCCGAATACTTTGTCATTTTTAGAATTATTAATAATATTTAATTGGATTGCAACGAAAAAATTGATCTATATACATAACGAGGGTTTCACTGTAATAGTCTTGTCCAACTCCTCGGGCGAGCTTGAGCCCACCTCATTAACAGCCACTACTCTGAACAAGTAGTTGGTTCCTTCATTGAGGTTCTGAACACGGAACATAGTATCTTTGGTAAAGGCTAGTTGTGTCCATGACATGCGAAGTGCCTCCCTTTGTTCGATGACATAATGAGTCACGGGACTTCCTCCGTCATCACGCGGTGGCATCCAAGTCAAGGTCAAGCCATCACCAGAAACATCTCTGCATTTGAAATCTCTTGGCGGAGATGGTTTATCTGATTATGAAAAGTTGTCGTTTAGTAGTGATCGTGTCACCTCAAATTGTCAAGTAGTGAAAAATCAAGTTGAAAAAAAGATGAACCAACCTATAACGATGACTTTGACCTTGAGTTGTCCGCTACCAAAATCATTTTCTAACTTCAAACTATAAGTTCCAGCATCACTTCTATCGACTCTCGATAGAATTAAAGTTGTGAGATCGTGGTCGTTATCGACGCGAACTCTTCTCGACTCGCGTAAAGGACGACCTTCATAGTTCCAGATGATCTTAGGCTGTGGACTGCCTGTGAATGGAACTTCGACGGATGCTGACGTGCCAGCCTTCAAAACGAGAGGCTGCATGAAGCGGTCTGAGTGGCGAATTTGAGGACTGGCCTCGACATCCAATCGTGCTTCGGATCGATGACCTGCAAGGTTATAAGGATTTAAACAAATATTTGAAGCACTGATTATGACAAGTGCATTCGCTTATGACAATTTATATAATGATGAAATAAATTATTAATAATTTATTTTTTATATGCGAATTTAAAAAACAAATGTATCAATAAAAAATTTTTAAAAATTCAATTGAAATAACAAAAACTTAAAAAAAACAAGCAAAACAACCTTTAATGACAACCGCATAATCTCCGACATCTCTACTGTCCACATCACGTACGGTCAATCTGTAACTTCCACCGTCCATTCCCATGTCATATTTTGGTCCTGGTTTAAGATCGAATCCATCTTTCAACCAATGAGCCACTTTTTCCGGTTTGGTGACTTCGCATTCAAAAGTTACGGGCTGTCCAATGGTGGTTGTCCTGAGATTGCTCAGCGGTCTCTTGAACTGGATTGGTTCGTCTGCTGCGAGTTGTCAATTATCAAATGGTAATAGCAATTAAATCTTATGAAAAAAGACGTCAAACTAATTCAAACGTTTCATTTTTATCATCATCATCATCGTCATCATTATCATCATTTTTCACCAGCATCTCACCATATTTTTGTGTTCTGACTGTTCCGGAAGGATTGCTCAGCCCTGCTTTATTTTCTGCCATGACACGAAATTCATAATCAGTTTCTGGCAACAAATTTTGCAGAGTCAAAGAGGTGTCTTTAACGCTAGTAGGATGAGCGTTCTGCCAATAAAACGTTCCAATCGGTCTCATTTCAACTTTATATCCAAGTATTGGACACCCCCCATCAAAAAGTGGACGACTCCATTTTAATATTAGCTTGTCTTTTTGTAGAGGTGATATTTCTGGCAAGCCTGGTGGAGCAGGTCGTTCTGAAATTACGTTGAAACAAAAAAGTTTGAAAAAATTTATAGTTTTTTCAAAATTTTTTCAAAATTGTATTACAAATCAAAAAGAACTCACCGAACGGATCTTTAATTTTAATAGGCCCAGTAGAATCCGAGGGCCGTCCACTTCCCGCTTCATTAACAGCGATCACTCTGAACTCTTTTTCTCCATCAACCAGATCTCTCACATGACATTCGAGGTTTCGGTTTGGTCCCGTACTTACTTTGGTCCATCTCGGGTTGTAGGGTGATCTGCTCTCAATTATGTAGTGGTCAATTGGGGAGCCACCATCGTTCAATGGTTCAGACCAGGTCAGTCTGATCGAGTTCCTTGTTATGTCACTTGCTCGCAAATTCATTGGTGCATCTGGAGTCGCTATAGAAAATTTTTTTTCAAGATAATGAACCATTAAATAAAAACTTAATAAAATGAAATAAATATTTTTAGCTATAAAAATAAATAGTAAAATAATCAGATAGTACTAACTATAAGGTGGTTTGGCAGTGATGGGCTGACTGATTTGCACAAACTCACTCAACCCCACCTCGTTCTCAGCAGCAACGCGGAATAAATAATTGCAACCTTCCCACAATTTACAGATTCTATTCTTCGTAACGTCTGGCAACGTTCTAGAGGTTCCTATCCAGTTATTTTTTGAAGCGTCTCGTTTCTCAACGACGTAAGCAGTTATGGGCGATCCACCATCATGCAATGATCGATCCCAAGAAATTTCCACACTGTCGCTCGTGACGTCGTTCACACGAAGATTTCTGGGAGCTGATGGCTTGTCTGGTGATTTAAAAGAAGTAGAAGAATTAATATTTTTAGGTTTAAACACTGATCATAATGATGAAAAAGGAACACTGATATTGTAACCAAATTTGAGTAATGAAATTATTGTCTGCCCAATAAGCGAGCAAAATAATAAAAGTACTTGACGAAAAATTTAAACCTTTAACGAAAACATCGAAGGATGCAATTCTACTTCCAGCCTTGTTGGCGACCTTGACCTTGTAGGTCCCACTGTCGGATGGCTGTACATTGTTAATGCGCAGGTAACTGTGGGATGGACCAGAAGTAATATTGCACCTCCCACCTGTACTCACGTGACCTCCATCTAACGTCCAATCACAGGTCGGAGTGGGAAATCCAGTAAAGGTTAAATCAAGGTCAAGATTTTTCCCGGCTTTTAAAAATATTGGCTGTTTAAGGCGGGAATCGTATTCAATTTCTGGGTGTTCTACAAAGTAAACAAATTTGTAAAATTAAAATTAATGAAACAAGTAGCAAAAATTGAAATGAAACCGTACAGACGCACGTTTAGAAAGTACTTACTGTAAACTGTGAGGATGGCCGCGTCATCAACGACTCCCATTCCGTTGACAATTTCACATCTGTATCTCCCGCCATCACCAGGTTCGGTTTCCTTGACAACCAATGAAGCTTTGTTGTCCCAGAAAAATGTGTCGTATTTCCGACTGGGTCGAATTTCACGCGAGTCTTTGTACCTAATGGTGACGTAATGAAATTAAGGTACGCTTAAAAATTAATTATTGTTAATGTAAATAAAGTTATTTTTTTAAAGCATAAAAATAACAATAATCTAGAACAAAGCTTTTAACGGAGATTATGGTATGCAAAATAAAAAATCTTTGAATTGACGATAATCTAGAAAAGCTGCTGTCAAACCATTTGATTTGAACATCTCTGGAACCCGGAATAACATTGCATTCAAAAGTTACAATATCCGGTGACGTCACAACTTGGTCCTTCATGTGGGAAAGCAGACGTGGCGGTTCTGAAGCTGTTAAATAAAATTTACGAAACAATTTCAAAATGAATGTACTTTGAAATTATTTAGTAAAATAAGTTTTAATTTAAATGCAGAAAAAACTCTAATAATACTCCTTAAACAATTTAAAAACAACTTTTTTTTAATGAAATGCACTGAAAAAATAGAAGTTTTACTGGCTTAAAACATCTCAAACTTACAACACAATCATTGTATGTGTTTATAATTTATTTATCAAGCAATTTTAAATTAAACAAAAAAAATGAGCATGTATTAACATATTTTATTAGTTAATTCTGTTATCACAGGAGATTGGGTACCTTATAATGCGTCGATAATAAAAATTTCAGAAAACAATATAGAAAGAAGAAAATAAACTATTTTCAAAAAACTTAAGATATGCTGACGTTTTGGTCTATCCAAAGCCCAATCAGATTCGCTGCTTGGACCAAATCCCATTTTGTTCTGAGCACTGACTCTGAACCTGTAGTCAATATTTGATTTCAGTCCCTTAGCCAAGTATTTAGTGTCCGATATGAGGCCATCATTGCCGTTTGAAACAGGTCTCCAGTTGTATGCAGATTTATCTTCACAGTTTTCCAAAAGATAGGAAATGATTGGTAATCCTCCGTCACTCATTGGAGGAGTCCACGTTACGTCATAAGATGTGTCATCCAATCGCCGTGCTTTTGGACTTCCGGGTTTTCCTGGTTTTTCTATAAGATTTAATTATTGTTGAATCAATATTTAAAAAATATATTGACACCAATTTCGCAAAAATTCAAAATAACGATATGAACTAGTTCATTGGAATTACAGCTAAAATTAGTTAAAACATTGAACTAACTCCATTGAGATTCTGCAGTTACAGGTTTAGAAACTTCGCTGGGCTTGCTTGAACCTACTTTGTTAACGGCAGTAACTCTGAATTCATATGTGGTGCCCTCGTAAAGATCTCCAACAGTCGAAGACGTGTCAGGTATTGGTTCCTTATTGACAAACACCCACTGCCTCGATGTATCACTTCTCCTTTCAACGAGATAGCCTGTCAATGGACAACCTCCGCTATCGTCAGGCGGCGACCATGAGACTTGCATCGAATTCGATTTCACATCCGATACCAATGGTCGACGAGGTGGAGAAGGTGGAGCTTAAATAAAAAGAATTAATGAAAACTTCGTAAAAAAAATTATTAGCTTAAATGGCAAAAGCTTATTAGAAATGTATTAAAAATGAAAATATAGAAATACATGTAAATGATAAATGTCAACTAGATTAACTTACAGAATTGACTTTTGACGGTTAGAGCCACTTCGGCCGCGGGACCTTGCCCAACTTCATTTTCGGCTGACACCCTCAACACATATTCATTTCCAGTGATCAATCTGATAACCCTATATTCACATCGATCGCTTGTCCCGACAGGTAAATTGACTGACTTCAATTTGTCTCTCCTCTCAATGACATATCTGGTTATGGGCTTGCCGCCATTTTGTAGAGGCGGACGCCATTTCAACGAAACACTGTTTTCTGTTACTTCTGTCACTTCAAGATTTTCTGGAATGCTGGGCTTTCCTAGAAATTAATTTGCAAATTATTATTATTATTATAAAATTTTTTACCATAAAGAAATTTAAACAAACCAAGAACTTTGACATCAAGATCGACAGAAGATTTTCCGTAGGGGTTTTCAACGACAACTCTGTACTGACCAGCATCTTTCAAATCTGCCCTGCTGATCTTCAACGTGGTGGAATCTTTATTGACAGGACACGACACTCGGTGATCGGAGTAGAGAGGTCTGCCGTTCAATGTCCACGCCACCTTTGGAGTCGGCCAGCAAGAAAATGGTATTTCTATAGAAACGGTCTCTCCTTCTTTCAGAACAATTGATTTGTCAAGGTGACTCGACGATAGCGTTGGCGGCACTGTTTTGAATGAAATAAATAAATATTGCGAGTTGTTTTAACGCCAAAATAAAATATTTCAGAAAGCAAGTAAAAAAACAAAAAATGTAACTTAAAAATAAAAGATATTTATACTCTTTTAAATACCTTTCAAGTCTAGATTAGCCGAGACTTTTTGATTCTTGAAAGCAGCAGAGTAAACTCCTTCGTCGCCACCACTTACATCTCGAATGGTCAGCCTGTGACCAGTATGCGACGTATCTGTGACGTATTTAGGTCGGCTTCTGCTGATTGGTTCACTTCCTTTATACCACGTAATCGGAACGCCTGGTTTGTTGAGGCTGCATTCGAATGTAGCCGTCGCCGGAAATTTAGTGATGGTGACATCACTCAAAGGTTTGTCAAAACGCACATTGTTGTCGGCTTGAAGCAAATGATTAAAAAAAATTTAGTAAAATTTGCATTTTAACTGGTAAAATTACCGCATTGAATCTGCAAATTGAAATTCTTTTATCAAATTTTTTCTTACAACATACCTGAATATTTAACTGATCTGGTTGAAGCCGGCTCGCTTGATCCCATTTTATTTTCTGCGTAAACTTTGAACTCGTAGTTTAAATCGGGTTTGAGACCGCTGACGTCCATGTTTGTCGATGTGTGTTTCCTTGAGAGGTTCACCGGCTGTTGTGACAATGTGAGTTAATTTATAGCACTCTCTCGAGGAAATTTAAAAAAAAACCTTCTTTATATTAAAATTTGTTCATTTGTCGTTAAAATTAATTGCTCACATTTATTATATACATTCATTATCTAATGTTATTATCTATTTGTTGAATTTATTTAAATCTGCTTAGTAATTCTTGCATTGTCGTCGAAAAGTTTTACGCGCCTCATTCATCGAAGATATTTTAAATTTTCCCGCCAGAGCCTTTTAATAAAAAACCTTCCACACTTAGAGATTTAATTATTCAATCGAAGTTGGATTAAATTTGATTTGTTAATTTAACGCTCATCAATTAGGATACGCTTGCTAAAATGAAAATCGTACCTTCCAAGAATAGTCTTTGTTGGATTTCATTTCTACTTTATAATTAGTAATGGGTGAGTTGCCATTATTCTCCGGCTCCTTCCAGTTTAAGATAATTTTATCATCCTTCACCTCCGCTTGAAAATCTCGTGGTTTTGATGGCTTCGAGAAAGGATCTTTTGCTTTGATGACTCCAGTGGTGTCAGATGGTGGTCCGTTGCCAGCTTCATTTACGGCCAACACTCTAAACTCGTAGTCTTCCCCAGGAGTCATCTGATCCTTCCACCTGAAATATAATGACGTCACGGGTAATCTGTTTATGGGCGTCCACTTGCTGCTGTGGCCCTGGCGTTTCTCGATGATGTAACCAGTTACGGGGCTTCCCCCGTTTGACTTTGGCGGTTGCCAGGCCAATTCAATTGATGTTTTATCTACCGATTCAATAGTTAGATTCAGTGGCTTTGATGGCACATCTGAACAAATAAAGTTAATGCAATATTACGATGATCGGGGACATTTTTGTGAACTACTTATACATTTGCAGGTGTGGCATTGTGTTGAGATTTAATTTTCACCAAATATTTCCATGAATAAAATTATTAAAGTTTAATCATTCGATCGATCAATCAATTACATAACAAACATTACATTATTGATTATCAATCAAAATAAGTAAAATGTCGATGTTGAACTGTCTCACCAAAATTAAGTGACGCTTGAATAGCTTCATCAAACTGCACAGACGGACCGACACCGATGCTGTTCTCGGCGGCCACTCTGATTTCATATGATTCACCTTCCTGCAAATTTTTTACTTTGTACTTCAAAGTATCTCCCCCAACTTCTCCTGCCTTGGTCCATCCTTTCCTCCCCTCTTTCTTCTCAATGAGGTAACCCAAAATGGCTGAACCGCCATCTTTTTCCGGGGCTTTCCACGTGATCGTTATGTAATCTCGGCCTTTGTCGTTCATCTGCAGGTCTTGCGGAGCTGACGGCTTGTCTGATTATATTCAGGTTAAGTAAATTTTCTTTTTTCAAAATAGCAAAATATGTTATATAAGAAAATACATTTATTCAAATTGAGGTATTATGTTGAAAAAAATTGGAAATAATTACACTCTAATTAAAAAAATGCAAATACCTAGCACTGAGACATCTATGGTGCCGGAATCAGTCCCAACATCATTGACTGCCACTATCTTGTACATCCCTGTTCTATCCCCAGTGACATCATTTATTTTCAAAGTGGCAACTTCACCATTGTAATCCATTTTGACATTAGTGGAAAGTTCCACAAGTTCATCACCACAGTACCACTCAACTTTCGGTTGTGGATTTCCTGTAACTTCGGCAACTAAGGTCAATGTCGTCGATGCTTTGCACTTTTGAAGCCCCTTGTACAGCGGTTGTATAGTAACTTTCGGTTTTGAATGTACGATTAGGTTAGATTCAGATTTTGCACTGCCGATTGAGTTTTCCAGCTCGCATTTATACTTGGCAGCGTCGTTAAGTTGAGCATCGCTTATAGTGATTTGCAATCGTTTTCCGCCGTCGACAACATCCCAAGTGACTTTTGATCCTTTGTACAACTCTTTGGAACCTCTGAAAATCAGAACTTTTGATTCGGGTTCTCCTAAATCAACTTTGCACTCAAGAGTTGCATCATCGCCCAGCGTGCAAGTTACGTCTGTCAAGTGCGAAAGGATTTTGGGTGCTTCGCCACCTATAAATGAGCAGACCATTAATACATTTTTAAAAGTTAAATCTGATAGGGAAATTAACAGAGTGTCGGAGTCGGTCAAAGTCAGAAATTTTTGACGGAGTCGAAAATTTTTTATCCGACTTCGGTAAAAAATAAAAAATTATATTTTTTTTTCTAAAATTTTTTTCAAGATTTTTTTTCAGAGGATAAATATATGTAGTGATAATACTGAAAATATGTGCTAATAATTTGGATAAAATCACATAATTTTTTTCAGTATGTTGCAAAACATAAAAATAAAGTAGTTTAACTAAGAAAAACAGATACATTGACTGATTTTGAGTGTTTTTTAAAGTATTTATTAATTAGTAGTGATAATAAGGTGAAGTTATGATGCACAAGTAGAATTTTTTTCATTATGTTGTAAAACATAAATATTAAGTAATTTTACTAAGAAAAAAAATTACATTTACTAATATTAAGTGTTTTATGAAGTGTTTTTATTTAGTAATGATAATAAAATGTATGATGAAAAAGTTTAAAATTTTTTCTGAAATAGAATTAAGTTATATTTTAATAAAAATTGACTAAATATACGATCTACACATTTATTTTAACAATTTGTTAACCTGATAAGCTGGATGCAAGCTGTGGCTTCGAACTTTGAGAATATTTACCGACACCAGCTTTGTTCTTTGCAGCAACTCTGAACTCATACGTCTGCTGGGGCTTCAGCCCTCTCACCACCAATTCGTTATCCGTCACCAAATCATCTCCGTACGGCGTGGGGGACCATGTGCTGCTGCCTATAGGTCTCATTTCCAGCAAATAACCATCAATCAAGCAGCCGCCCGTGTCTTCAGGTGGCGACCATGTGACCTTCATGGAAGTATCTTTTACGTGGCTGGTGCATGGAATTCCTGGTGGTCCTGGCAAAGCTGCATAGCAAACAATCATAGGTAAATAATTCACAAATTTTTTTATTAATTTGTCTTGATAAATTTATGCAGAGGAAATGAAAGAAAAAATTATAGTCAAAGCTGCACAGTAAACAATCACATGTGATTAATGAGCAAATTTCATAATAATGTTGAATTATTTCTGATAAAATTTGTGCAAAGGAAAAAAAAGAGAGCCAAATAATAAACAAAGGTATATGTGCGTCGCTAACAACACATGGGCATACGGTGTTCTACAATAAAATATGAAAACTATAATGCGTACTCCATGGATTTTTAGCCACAATTGGTTGACTGGGTCCACTGGGTTGACTCAAACCAACTTTGTTTTCGGCCAATATTCTAAATTCATATTTCGAATCTTCATTCAGATCTGTTACCTCGTACTCAGGCTTATCGGCTTTTAATTTCATAGGCAGCCATCTTGTGCCCACCTTCTTTTCCACCACATACCCGGTTATTTCACTTCCACCGTCAGAGTCCGGCTTCTTCCAAGTCAACTTGCATGTAGAGGAGGTTACATCAAATACTTCTGGAACACCGGGAACACTAGGAACAGCTGGTTAGTGTGTGAAAATATGAAAATAAATTAAATTAACAAATTAAAACGTCGATAGCTATTTTTTAAAACACTAAGTAATTTTGAGTACATAAAATCTGGAAAGCACTAACTGAATTGACACTTAGGTTGCACCATTTGGTCCAATTCAACAAATTCACCAACACCCACTGAATTTTCTGCGGCCACCCTGAAATTGTACTTGTTTCCTTCGAAGAGTCCAGTTGCCAGGGCTTCTAAATTTGGAGTGTTGGTCACTGATTGCCACATTTTGCGCTGGCCTTCCTTTTTCTCCACATTATAACCCGTGATGTCACTTCCGCCATCTGTATCAGGCTCGCCCCATGTAAGAGTCACCGTGTTTGATGTAACTGACTTGACGGCAAGATTTTTGATCGGACCCGGTTTGTCTAAAATGTTTTTACAATATTATTTTTCATTAATTTTTCAATTTATTCGTTGACAATTTTATTATACAAAAATTATATATATAATTTTATATTTTACCTATTGTTTTCAATTTTATATTCATAGTATCTTTTCCAAAGGGGTTTTCTAAGGTCAAGGTATACAGACCAGCGTCAGAAGCTTTCATTTTGTTTAAATTTAAAGTGGCATGATTGTATATTGTCTCAGGTCTTATGCGAGTTGGATCTGGAAGGAACTGACCATTGAAAGTCCAGGTCACTTTTGGTTGGGGATGGGCCGTGAACGGAACTTCCATTGAGATAGATTTTCCAGTTGCTAATATTAATCTGGTTTTATAGCTCTCGTCGTAGCTTCCGATTTTAGGTGCAACTGAAAATAAAATATACGTAGTAAATTAGAAATTAGAAAATAAACTTAGAAAATAAACACCTATATTTAGCTTCGTTGTATTTATCACTCGAGTTATCATTTTTATAAAATTCACAAATATAATTACAGTTACCTTCAACAATTAATTTAGCACTGGAAGTTTTATTCTTGAAAACAACGGAATACTCGCCCTCATCTTTACCTTCTACGTCTTTCACCACCAACTTTTGCACGTGACCCGAAACAATGATATCATATTTATCTCCTTTTTTGATGGGTCGATCGTTTTTGAACCATTCCACTTTCGCATTTTCTTCTGCCAGCAAACAATCAAAAGTTGCTTCACTTGGTATTTCAGTGACTCTCTGATCTTCTAACTGCTTCTCAAACACTGCCGTTGGCTCTGAAACAGAAAGGTACGTTTAAATTGATTAAATTATATAAATTAATTTATATCCTAACCATATTTAACAGGCGCAGATGGTTCAGAGTATGGACCTGACCCAATTTTATTATCTGCTCTGACCCGAAAAGTGTATTCCGTACCAGGTTTCAATCCATTTATGACGTGTGTTAACAGCGTTATTGGTTGACCCGGATTGACTGGAACCCACCCAACAGCACTTCCTGCTGCCTTCATTTCCAGTAAGTAAGTCAAGTCACCAGCGGTATCTTTCGGTGGGCTCCAATTGACAGTGGCAGAGTTAGGTGTCATGGCAGATACTCCAGGTCTTCCAGGTTGACCTGGTTTCTCCTGTTTATCTTTGATTGTAATAGGTCCTATAGAATCTGAAGGCTCACCAGGTCCAGCTTTGTTAACTGCGATCACTCTGAAGAGATATGATGCTTTATCTGAAAGGTCAGTTACTCGGTGCTGAAGGTCAGCGACTGGTGATTTTGTTATCCTCATCCACTTTCCTCCGTGACCTCCCTGTTGCAACAGTTCAATATGGTATCCACTGATTGGTGAACCTCCATCTGATTCTGGAACTGCCCACTTTAAAAGACATGATTTATTTGTGACTTCGTCCGCATTCAAATTGCGTGGTTTCCCTGGGGGAACTTTTTTGAAAATAAACAATAATTATTTTTCATGAGTATCACCCTTAGTACATGCGTATAATAAATGCACGTGTATTATATTATTTTGTAAAAATTATAACAAACGGTAAAATGCTGGGTACATACCATCAGCTTAAATTGTTAATGTCTACAATTTTTCTTGGAATGTAAAAAAATTAAAAAACACAAATGTTGATTTAGATAGTAAAAATAGCATAGAAATACGACGTACCAAACCCATGTCCACCGACGTAAGGTTGGTTTGTTTCGGCGGCAGGTCCCACGCCGATTTTGTTCTCGGCTGACACGCGAAAGAAATATTGATTGCCTTCGTACAATTTGTCAACTGTGGCTTGCATGGTTTCCTTGCTAAATGATGACACGGTCACCCAACTGCTTTTTGATGCTTCACGTTTTTCTACGATATACTTGAGGATGCCACTTCCGCCATTGGATTCAGGTTCATCCCATGTAACAACCGCTGATTCACTTGTTGCTTTCTTTACTTGGAGGTTGAGAGGTGCTGAAGGTTTGTCTGTGAAAATTTGAATTGTTTTAATATAATTTTTAAATAAAAAAATAATTATACGTAATTATTCAAATGAGCTTTCCAGTGACCAAGTTTTTGCGATTTGAACCTACGAACAATTGTTCAACTCAGTGAAAATAAAATCGAAAATTAAAATTTACTAAAGATTTTTGTTTAAGCAACAAAGGATTTTTTTTGTAAATTGCAAAACACCCTCAAGAACTAACCTAACACAACGATTTCAAATGACATTTCGGCTTCTCCGACTTCGTTGATTGCCTGAACACGATAAACACCAGCAACTTTAACACTGCATTTCTTGGCAAGCAGTGAAGTGGTGTCTTGTGTGACCGTAAACAGCGATCCATTCAGCGGCTCTTCAGAAAGGAGCCATTTGATGGATGGTGTTGGGGAGCCGGTAAACTTCAACTCAACACCCAACTGAGATCCAGCGTTAAACACCAGAGGTTCATTCAGCGGTTTGTCCGATGATAACGATGGCGGAACTGAATACGCAAAAATTATCAAGTACAAAAACTCATTATCGATTAATATAAAACTGATTTAGAAATATTTAAAATCATTACAACGTTTAAAAATGAGAGAGCGATAAAGTGTTTAACACATTACCTTGGACAACAACTTTTGCTTCGCATTCAACCTTTGACACTTTATTATCCAAAACTATTTTGTATGTGCCGGCGTCTTCAACATCAACTTTAATTTTTTCTAGAACCTCATCTCCGTTCTTTTCCGTGATATTATATTTTTTGAAATCCTTTATTTCGCGACCATCCTTAAACCACGATATTTTGGCCGCCGGTTGGCCTAACTCCACTTTTGACGATAACTTCAAAGTGTCGTTAATTTTCACTTTAACGTTTTCCAACGGTGTTATAATTTTTGGTTTAATACCAGCTGAAAATGTAAGTTGATTTATTTTAGTTTTATTTAATTTTATTTAAAAAACATTTTAAAATGTTTTAACGCGCAATATTGTTTTTATGATAACAAAAATAGAATGCAACATAAATTTAATGGTTCAAGCAATTACCTATTTTGTCCTCAGTTTGGATCGGCTGTTCAGTTTCGGCAAAAGGTCCAACGCCGGCTGTATTCTCAGCCGCTACTCTGAAATCATACATTTTGTCAGCTTTAAGTCCTTTTACTACATAAAAAGTGTCCTTGATCTTATCGTTTGTGGCTTTCTCCCATCTCACTGAATCTTCCAACTTCATCTCAATGACGTAATTTGTAATTTCACTTCCACCATCGTCTGTTGGAGGCGTCCAAGTTAGCGCGATCGAACTTTTGGTTGATTCTTTCATTTCCGGTGTTCCCGGCTTACCTGGCTTTTCTAAATTAACATTTTATTCATTCATTTAATTGAATATCCAACAATAACTATAGCAAAAATGAATTATATTAAATGTAACCAAATATTTTTATTTCATACCAAATGGATTTTTGGCAACCATTGGTTGTGATGGAGCACTCGGTTGGCCTCTACCAACTTTATTTTCAGCAGTTACTCTGAAAACGTATTTATTATCTTCCACCAAATCTTTTACATTAAGTTTAGTGTCCGGAATGATTTCTTTGTTGACGGATATCCATCTAAGAGGCCCTGAAGGAGCATCAGAAACTAGAGCTCTTTCAACATGGTAGCCGAGGACAGGGGAGCCACCATCGTCCGTAGGACAGGTCCACTGCAAGGTGCATGAAGTTGGTAAAATGTTGCTGACTTCGGGAGCAGACGGTGGACCAGGCGGGGCTAAGTGATCAGATGTGTTACCGATGTCAAATAAAAATTAAATTAATTTTTTGAATTTTCGTATTTTAGTTGCATTTTAATTAATTTTATATGAATGACATCACTAAATGTCTCTAAGTTATTCTAATAAAATTTTAATAAATATTGAAATAAAAAAGACTAATTTGACATTAAAACGAAATTTTACTCATCAAGGAAATAGTAACATGAAATCAATCCTATATCCCTTACAAAAAGAATGCTTTGCAGTGACGGGCTTTTCGGTTTCCACCCATTCTCCGACTCCGACATCATTTTCAGCTGCTACTCTCACATAGTACTGTTTATTTTCTGTAAGAGGAGATATTTTGAATTCCTGACTTTCCGGTGCAAAGTCAATTGTACCAGCTTTTTGCCACGTTCGACTGCTTGCATCTCTGTATTCAACTTGGTACCTAAGAACAGGTGAGCCACCATCATCATTTGGTTCCTCCCACCTCATCGTGATTGAAGTTTCGTCTACTGCTTTCATGTTGAAGTTTGTTGGAGCGCTAGGAACATCTGATAGCGAGTATTTTTACGTAAAATTGTAATTACATTAATCAGTATTTCAAACGTTTAAAAACAATGTTTACATTTATTAATTACATAGTAAAATGAACTCACCAATAACTTTAATCTTCATTTCAAACTCTGCCTGCCCTAATTTATTTTCAATCGCCAACTTATAAGCGCCAGCATCTTTACGAACGACCTTTGTTAATTGCAAGCTGCAAGTTTGAGGATTCGTTTGAACTTTAACTCGAGGAAATTTATTTGCATCTGGTAACTTATTTTGCCCGTTAAATGACCATTCTATGTTTGGTTCAGGACAAGCTTCATAAGGCACTTCAATAGTAACTGATGCTCCAACTTTTAATGTCATTTGATTTTCATAACTGTGCTTTCCAATTTTAGGTAAAACTGGAAAAATCAGGAAACGTGTATAAATCATATTAAATAAATTATAAGCTAGAAATTAAATAATTGATGATAGGCATCCTACCTTCATAAATAACTTTCCCGGTTGTAACTAGATCTTTATACTCTGCTGTGTAAATACCCACATCTTTAAAATCAGCCTTTGTTATAACCAATTTATGAGTTTTCGCAGAGGCTACTATTTTGAAATTTAAGTCAGTGGGCGTAAGTCTTTTCTTATCTTTGTACCAATCAAGTTTCAACCCTTCTTTAGAGATTTCACATTCTAGGGTAACAGTTTGACCAAGTTCTTCTAACTTTATTACCGTTAACTCTTTAGTAAATCGTAACTCTTCGGCTAGAAATAAGTTATTTCAAATTAAAATCAAACGAAAATTTGAGTAAAACTTCACAGCAAACTTCAATTAGAAGTTAAAAATGTAAATAATTTACAATTAATACACACGTAAAACATGAATAAATGTGCTAACAATATTTAGCTGGAACTGATGGAGCAGATGGTTGACCTTGACCTACTTTGTTGACGGCACTTACTCTGAACTCGTAACTTTGGCCATCTTTCAAACTAGTTACTTTAAAATATAACTCTTTTACAGTACCAGAAATTATTTTCCAGTTGTTTCTGGCCTCTTTCATTTCAATAACATAATGCACGATTTTAGAACCTCCATCGTTTTCAGGGGGTGCCCATGTAAGCTGACATGATTCTTTGACTAACTCACTCACCTATTTTGATACGATTTATAGTAGTTTAGTTTCGTTTTTTAATCATTATTTTAATCTTTTTAAAATAATTATTTGAATAAAAAACAAGGAAGAATCTAATAATAAGTTTTAAAACAAACGCTTTTTTGGTTGTGTACAACGTATCAAAACTTACAGTTGGCTGTCCTGGAGGTCCCGGTTTATTGAATTGATCTTTAGCTAAAAAGACACCAGTTGTATCAGATGGTTCGCTAACGCCAAATTTATTTTCGGCTAAAACTCGCATTTCGTATTCGTTACCTTCTACCAAATCTGAAAAGTTTTTCTTCAAATCAAAAAGTGGGTTTTTATCGACTTTGAAAAATTTTGATTTCTGGCTCGACCTTTCAACCCAATAACCAGTGATTGGTGATCCTCCGTCTGTTTTGGGAACGTCCCAAAAAAGCTCGCAGGAAGTTTTAGTAACGTTTTGTACCCTTACGTTTTGAGGTGGACTAGGCGGTCCTAACTTACTTACTATTGCTACTGGTTCTGTGATTGTCACCCATTCACCTTGGGCTACTTCGTTGACCGCTGCAACTCTGAATAAAAATTGACCGCCGTCTGTTAGTTGAGGAACTTTAAACATCAGTGTTTGACTGCTTTCGTGTTTACCAATTGCAGAGAAACTTTTTTTTACAACATCCGCTTTTTCAATGATATAATGTTTAATTGGCGATCCGCCATCATTTTCGGGTGGTTGCCATGACAACGTTATTTCGCCATTAATGTCAGAAGTTTGTAAGTTAATTGGAGCAGAAGGCTTATCTAAGATTTGAAGTTAAAAAAAGTCAATATAATAAATATTTTTCTTTTATTTAAAGTATACACAAACCTTTAACGAGCACGGAAAACTCAGCTGAATCTTCTCCAACTTCATTCAATGCCGTCAATTTAAACTTGCCAGTATTAGCTTTTGACGTTTTCTTTAATGTTAATTTACACGTATTTCTATCTTGACTTACAAGTACATTAGCATCAGGTTTAACGTCAGTAGGTTGAGCATCGGATTTGTTACTAAAAAAAGACCAGACGACATTTGGTTTCGGAGAACCTGTAACATTTGCCGAGATAACTAAAGTTGAGCCAGCGTTTGAAACAACTATTTTACTATCTTTAAATTTAGCTTCAGGCTCAACTTTTGGAGCGGATTTAACACTCACTCTACAATTTGATTCAACTTTACCAATTTTATTAGAGACCAGTACTTTAAAAACACCGCTATCATCATCGACCTTGGAGGGAACAATTTTCAAAGAAAGAGTATTGTCATCCTGTGTTGTCAAAAATCTATTGCCAGGTTTTATTTCTTTATTATTTTTATCGTACCAGGTAACTTTAGCATTTATTAACGATCCGGGTTTCAAACTACATTGTAAGAAAATTTCTTCGGGTTGAATGACGGATATATCAGACAAGAATTGTGTGAAATCCGGATGAATTTCTTATATAAAAAATAATTACAAAAATTCTTAATAATTTTTGCCAACATTACTGAACAAAGCAAATAAACATTTCAAAAGAAATACCTTTCTGCGTCTCTTCTACTGGTTTTTCTTCTTCAGGTTTTATTTCATCCTTTTTCTCTTCAACAGGTTTTACATCTTCTACTTTTGGAGCTTCAGCATCTTTAGCTACAAAACTACCGGATGGTTTGGAATAGACACTTGGCCCAGCCGCGTTCGAAGCTGACACTCTAAACGAACATTCACTTCCAGGAGTTAGATCGTTGACTTCGTATTGAGTAGTTGTAATAGGTTCTTTGTTGATTTTTATCCATTTTCCAGTTTTGCCGACCTGCTTTTCTATGTCGTATCCTATTACCGGTGAACCGTTATCTGATTCGGGTGCCTCCCATGTAACGAGACAAGACGATTTTGTAATGTTGTCTACCAGAACGTTTTTGGGTTCCGAAGGCGGACTTTGAACGGCAACATTAACGGTATGTTCAATTTTTCCATTTTTGTTTTCGATAACGACTTTATATTCCCCGGCATCCGTCGGAGCAACTTTCATCATTGTCAATTTCGCTGACGTTTGCGATGTTAGGGGTTTTATTCGTGCGTCGTCCGGAAGTTTGTCTTGTCCGTTGTAATACCAAGTGACTTTAGCGGGTGGAACTGATAGAAAAGCTAAATCTACCATTGAGGTAACGCCGGGTTTCAAAGTCAGCTTGTCTGCCATATCCGGTTTGGTGAATTTTGGAGGAGCTGTAATCAAATTTAACAGTATAATAATTTATTGTAACAAAGTGTTTGATTATTTTACCTTTTAAGATAAGTTTAGCCGCCGATTTTAAATTGCCTTGTCTGAAAAATATTGTATACTCTGCCTCATCATCAGGAAGAACATTTCCTGTTATCTCCAGTCGGTGTTCCTTTCCTTGTGTAACGAATTTCACGCGATTCGATGGTTTCAAGGGCTTTCCGTTTTTCAACCACTCAGGTTTCATGTTATCTTTTTCGGTTTGGCAAATGAAAACCATCGGTTGCGCCAGATCTTCAATAATTACTTCTTTCAGTGGCGTCAAAAAACCAGGTAGTGGTTCAGGTACGGGTTCTTCAACTTTAGGCTCTTCTATTTTTGTTTCGTCTTTTGGTTTTTCTTCATCTGTTTTTGGCTCTTCTTTCTGCGTCTCTTCTACTGGTTTTTCTTCTTCAGGTTTTATTTCATCCTTTTCTCTCAA
>NW_008704170.1:138295-152739 GCF_000326865.2 Helobdella robusta | reverse complement strand
GTTTATTGAATTGATCTTTAGCTAAAAAGACACCAGTTGTATCAGATGGTTCGCTAACGCCAAATTTATTTTCGGCTAAAACTCGCATTTCGTATTCGTTACCTTCTACCAAATCTGAAAAGTTTTTCTTCAAATCAAAAAGTGGGTTTTTATCGACTTTGAAAAATTTTGATTTCTGGCTCGACCTTTCAACCCAATAACCAGTGATTGGTGATCCTCCGTCTGTTTTGGGAACGTCCCAAAAAAGCTCGCAGGAAGTTTTAGTAACGTTTTGTACCCTTACGTTTTGAGGTGGACTAGGCGGTCCTAACTTACTTACTATTGCTACTGGTTCTGTGATTGTCACCCATTCACCTTGGGCTACTTCGTTGACCGCTGCAACTCTGAATAAAAATTGACCGCCGTCTGTTAGTTGAGGAACTTTAAACATCAGTGTTTGACTGCTTTCGTGTTTACCAATTGCAGAGAAACTTTTTTTTACAACATCCGCTTTTTCAATGATATAATGTTTAATTGGCGATCCGCCATCATTTTCGGGTGGTTGCCATGACAACGTTATTTCGCCATTAATGTCAGAAGTTTGTAAGTTAATTGGAGCAGAAGGCTTATCTAAGATTTGAAGTTAAAAAAAGTCAATATAATAAATATTTTTCTTTTATTTAAAGTATACACAAACCTTTAACGAGCACGGAAAACTCAGCTGAATCTTCTCCAACTTCATTCAATGCCGTCAATTTAAACTTGCCAGTATTAGCTTTTGACGTTTTCTTTAATGTTAATTTACACGTATTTCTATCTTGACTTACAAGTACATTAGCATCAGGTTTAACGTCAGTAGGTTGAGCATCGGATTTGTTACTAAAAAAAGACCAGACGACATTTGGTTTCGGAGAACCTGTAACATTTGCCGAGATAACTAAAGTTGAGCCAGCGTTTGAAACAACTATTTTACTATCTTTAAATTTAGCTTCAGGCTCAACTTTTGGAGCGGATTTAACACTCACTCTACAATTTGATTCAACTTTACCAATTTTATTAGAGACCAGTACTTTAAAAACACCGCTATCATCATCGACCTTGGAGGGAACAATTTTCAAAGAAAGAGTATTGTCATCCTGTGTTGTCAAAAATCTATTGCCAGGTTTTATTTCTTTATTATTTTTATCGTACCAGGTAACTTTAGCATTTATTAACGATCCGGGTTTCAAACTACATTGTAAGAAAATTTCTTCGGGTTGAATGACGGATATATCAGACAAGAATTGTGTGAAATCCGGATGAATTTCTTATATAAAAAATAATTACAAAAATTCTTAATAATTTTTGCCAACATTACTGAACAAAGCAAATAAACATTTCAAAAGAAATACCTTTCTGCGTCTCTTCTACTGGTTTTTCTTCTTCAGGTTTTATTTCATCCTTTTTCTCTTCAACAGGTTTTACATCTTCTACTTTTGGAGCTTCAGCATCTTTAGCTACAAAACTACCGGATGGTTTGGAATAGACACTTGGCCCAGCCGCGTTCGAAGCTGACACTCTAAACGAACATTCACTTCCAGGAGTTAGATCGTTGACTTCGTATTGAGTAGTTGTAATAGGTTCTTTGTTGATTTTTATCCATTTTCCAGTTTTGCCGACCTGCTTTTCTATGTCGTATCCTATTACCGGTGAACCGTTATCTGATTCGGGTGCCTCCCATGTAACGAGACAAGACGATTTTGTAATGTTGTCTACCAGAACGTTTTTGGGTTCCGAAGGCGGACTTTGAACGGCAACATTAACGGTATGTTCAATTTTTCCATTTTTGTTTTCGATAACGACTTTATATTCCCCGGCATCCGTCGGAGCAACTTTCATCATTGTCAATTTCGCTGACGTTTGCGATGTTAGGGGTTTTATTCGTGCGTCGTCCGGAAGTTTGTCTTGTCCGTTGTAATACCAAGTGACTTTAGCGGGTGGAACTGATAGAAAAGCTAAATCTACCATTGAGGTAACGCCGGGTTTCAAAGTCAGCTTGTCTGCCATATCCGGTTTGGTGAATTTTGGAGGAGCTGTAATCAAATTTAACAGTATAATAATTTATTGTAACAAAGTGTTTGATTATTTTACCTTTTAAGATAAGTTTAGCCGCCGATTTTAAATTGCCTTGTCTGAAAAATATTGTATACTCTGCCTCATCATCAGGAAGAACATTTCCTGTTATCTCCAGTCGGTGTTCCTTTCCTTGTGTAACGAATTTCACGCGATTCGATGGTTTCAAGGGCTTTCCGTTTTTCAACCACTCAGGTTTCATGTTATCTTTTTCGGTTTGGCAAATGAAAACCATCGGTTGCGCCAGATCTTCAATAATTACTTCTTTCAGTGGCGTCAAAAAACCAGGTAGTGGTTCAGGTACGGGTTCTTCAACTTTAGGCTCTTCTATTTTTGTTTCGTCTTTTGGTTTTTCTTCATCTGTTTTTGGCTCTTCTTTCTGCGTCTCTTCTACTGGTTTTTCTTCTTCAGGTTTTATTTCATCCTTTTTCTCTTCAACAGGTTTTACATCTTCTACTTTTGGAGCTTCAGCATCTTTAGCTACAAAACTACCGGATGGTTTGGAATAGACACTTGGCCCAGCCGCGTTCGAAGCTGACACTCTAAACGAACATTCACTTCCAGGAGTTAGATCGTTGACTTCGTATTGAGTAGTTGTAATAGGTTCTTTGTTGATTTTTATCCATTTTCCAGTTTTGCCGACCTGCTTTTCTATGTCGTATCCTATTACCGGTGAACCGTTATCTGATTCGGGTGCCTCCCATGTAACGAGACAAGACGATTTTGTAATGTTGTCTACCAGAACGTTTTTGGGTTCCGAAGGCGGACTTTGAACGGCAACATTAACGGTATGTTCAATTTTTCCATTTTTGTTTTCGATAACGACTTTATATTCCCCGGCATCCGTCGGAGCAACTTTCATCATTGTCAATTTCGCTGACGTTTGCGATGTTAGGGGTTTTATTCGTGCGTCGTCCGGAAGTTTGTCTTGTCCGTTGTAATACCAAGTGACTTTAGCGGGTGGAACTGATAGAAAAGCTAAATCTACCATTGAGGTAACGCCGGGTTTCAAAGTCAGCTTGTCTGCCATATCCGGTTTGGTGAATTTTGGAGGAGCTGTAATCAAATTTAACAGTATAATAATTTATTGTAACAAAGTGTTTGATTATTTTACCTTTTAAGATAAGTTTAGCCGCCGATTTTAAATTGCCTTGTCTGAAAAATATTGTATACTCTGCCTCATCATCAGGAAGAACATTTCCTGTTATCTCCAGTCGGTGTTCCTTTCCTTGTGTAACGAATTTCACGCGATTCGATGGTTTCAAGGGCTTTCCGTTTTTCAACCACTCAGGTTTCATGTTATCTTTTTCGGTTTGGCAAATGAAAACCATCGGTTGCGCCAGATCTTCAATAATTACTTCTTTCAGTGGCGTCAAAAAACCAGGTAGTGGTTCAGGTACGGGTTCTTCAACTTTAGGCTCTTCTATTTTTGTTTCGTCTTTTGGTTTTTCTTCATCTGTTTTTGGCTCTTCTTTCTGCGTCTCTTCTACTGGTTTTTCTTCTTCAGGTTTTATTTCATCCTTTTTCTCTTCAACAGGTTTTACATCTTCTACTTTTGGAGCTTCAGCATCTTTAGCTACAAAACTACCGGATGGTTTGGAATAGACACTTGGCCCAGCCGCGTTCGAAGCTGACACTCTAAACGAACATTCACTTCCAGGAGTTAGATCGTTGACTTCGTATTGAGTAGTTGTAATAGGTTCTTTGTTGATTTTTATCCATTTTCCAGTTTTGCCGACCTGCTTTTCTATGTCGTATCCTATTACCGGTGAACCGTTATCTGATTCGGGTGCCTCCCATGTAACGAGACAAGACGATTTTGTAATGTTGTCTACCAGAACGTTTTTGGGTTCCGAAGGCGGACTTTGAACGGCAACATTAACGGTATGTTCAATTTTTCCATTTTTGTTTTCGATAACGACTTTATATTCCCCGGCATCCGTCGGAGCAACTTTCATCATTGTCAATTTCGCTGACGTTTGCGATGTTAGGGGTTTTATTCGTGCGTCGTCCGGAAGTTTGTCTTGTCCGTTGTAATACCAAGTGACTTTAGCGGGTGGAACTGATAGAAAAGCTAAATCTACCATTGAGGTAACGCCGGGTTTCAAAGTCAGCTTGTCTGCCATATCCGGTTTGGTGAATTTTGGAGGAGCTGTAATCAAATTTAACAGTATAATAATTTATTGTAACAAAGTGTTTGATTATTTTACCTTTTAAGATAAGTTTAGCCGCCGATTTTAAATTGCCTTGTCTGAAAAATATTGTATACTCTGCCTCATCATCAGGAAGAACATTTCCTGTTATCTCCAGTCGGTGTTCCTTTCCTTGTGTAACGAATTTCACGCGATTCGATGGTTTCAAGGGCTTTCCGTTTTTCAACCACTCAGGTTTCATGTTATCTTTTTCGGTTTGGCAAATGAAAACCATCGGTTGCGCCAGATCTTCAATAATTACTTCTTTCAGTGGCGTCAAAAATCCTGGAAGAGTTTTTGGTTCTTGCTTGTCACCAACCTCTGCAAACATTTTTTTCAAAATATAAATAAAGAGACAATTTTTTTTGTTTTTTTTTTTTATATTATTACAAAACTAACCAATAACTTTTAACTTTGTGGAACAACTGTCATTATCAATTTCTAAAACGTAATCTGCTACGTCGTCATTATTAACTTCTTTAATTGTTAGTATGTGTTCATTTCCATTTACTTTGATTTCGTAATGTTTATCAATTTCTGGAATTATTTCAAGATCATTTTTGTACCATATTACTGCCACGTTCGGTTTCGATAATACCACTTTTAAAACTACTGGTTTCCCTATAGGAGCGACAATTTCAGGTACTAAGCGTGTGATAATTCTAACCGGAGCTTCTGTAAAATTAACAAATTCATTAACTAAAGTTTAATTCAAATGAACAAAAGTTGTTACTTATTAAAAACTTTGAAATTTTTCAATACAACCTTCGACAATAAGTTTCCACGTGTTTTCAATTTTTTGTGGTACCACTGAACATGAGTATTCTGATGCATCATCCATTTGACATGCAGCAAAAATCAGCTTATGAATTTTTCCATTTTTTTCAATGACATACTTCACCTTTGATAAATTATCTTCAATTTTTAATTCTTTACCATTTTTCGACCATACTATTTTTTTTGTTGGTTTGTCTAAATTGCAGACAAGAGTTGCAGATTCATTTTCGATTACCCTAATTTCTTGCAGTGGTGTTACTTCTTGGTCAGATACAAGTTCAACAGCTGTTAAAATTTTGTTTTACAACAATGATTTTTTTATTTGTTTGTTTAAATCTTTGTTTCAATTTATAATATTTTTACTAACGTTCTACAGTTAATTTGGCTACACATGTAATTCCATTAATATCTATTTTAATTTCCGATCCATTATCCTCAGGTTTCAAACCTTCTATCGCCAGCGTGTGAGTATTGCCATCTTTTGAAATATTCATTTTCACTCCTGGTTCTACTTTATTTCCATTTGTAAACCACGTGACAGGCACATCCGGTTTGCTAATTTTACAAGTGAATGTTGCCGTTCCTTTTTCTTTTGCAGTTACGTCAGAAAGAGGTTGAATGATTTCGATCTTTAAAAATTATAAAACATCAACCGTTAGATTCTAAGCCAAAATGTTTGTAATGTTTTTAAAAAATTTTACCTGAGTTTTTTGAATTTTGAATTTATCTTTATCTACTTCTTCTTGTTTCTCAGTATCGAGTTTGTCTTTTTCACGCTGATCAGTTTCCATAGTTTCGGTAAGGGCTTGTGTTTCTTCAATTTCTTTCAATTCTTTGCCATCTTTCAACTGAACACTTTTGCGTGGAATATTCAACTGATCGATTGGCTGTTTCTCTAACTGCATACGGAAACGTTTTTTTTGTGTTGGACATTTCAATTTTTTGACATATGACATAAAAATTAAAAATGTTAAAAATTATAAAATGTCATAACCACCATTTCAGATGGGCGTCTTTTGTCCAAGGCATTCTCTGGAATAGGCTCAAATACTGATAATTTACGCTCAGTAGGTTTTTCTTCGGGTTTAGCTTGTGGTTGTTCTTGTTCCACTTTTTTCAGTTCACCCCAATCCACATCTTCAGCTTCCACTTTTCTTGCTTCGACCGTACTAAATTTGATATCGACGAGAAAATAACATATGCTTGTTTTCTCTATATTAATTTAATGAACATTTTAACGCACATATCGTATCATTGTCAACGTTTACTAAAACACGAATAATTAAATTTAAGATTTGTACGAAGAAGTTCTCACATTTTCTTAAGTTGTGACTTCCAATCTTGAACTTCATCTTCTTTATCAGTAACCATCAGTGTGACCGGGCATGCTTCAGAACCGTATTTATTCGAAAGGGTCACCGTAAAAGTACCGGCATCGTTCTTTTTAATACCATCCATTTCAAAAACGTGTTCTCCACTTTCAGAGTCAATGTACGCACGAACTCGCTGATCATCAGTTAATTTTTTCCATTTTCCTTTCGACCATTCCACTGACGGTACAGGTTCACCAACAACAGTGCACCTAAATACGGCTGTTTGGCCTAATTAAAAAAGCATTATCTTAGTAATAATATTCAATTGTAGCTTCTTCGCACAATATAGTTTATATAATTTAAATTACCTTCTAAAACTACGCATTTGATCGGCTTAGTTTTTAATTGAGGAGACAGCCCTTCAACTTTCAAATCAGCTTCCGAGGTCACTTCACCTCCTTTATTTTTAGCAACAACTTTTATCTTTCCAGCATTATTTTCCAGATCATTTTTCAAGGTTAAACTGTACGTTTCCGTTTTTTCATTACGTTCAAGAACTGCATTTTCGCTAGGTTCTATCGGTTTATCATTCACAAACCTTAAATTGTTTTTTCGAAGTTAACACAGCTTGAAGTAATATTTATACGTAAAAAAACGTTTTATAATGATAACTATTTAAAAATTATGACCATGTAACTTCTGGAACTGGAAATCCTGATATCTTAGCATCAAACCTGGCCACTCCATTTTTAGGAACATCTTTATTTTTCAATGGCTCTTTCAGTGTTGGCTTTTGGAGAGCTGCAGTTAAAATTTTTTTTGCTTTGGATTTTTTTTTACCTTATACAAAATTTTTTGAAAATAATATTGATTTTATTTTTATTATTTACATTATATTTAATCAATTTTTTATTACGTAGGCCATAATATTTACTAATTTTATACAAGTTAATGTCGATTCAGTTTTGTGCGGACTTGAATTTCCTCAAAAAATCAAATTTTTAAAAATAAGTTTTTTCCTCTCATTCACTTCTCAAATTCCAATTTTTATTAATTTTAAAATTAATCGTCATCGTTTCACTCATTTTTTAATTGTTTTAAAAAAGTTCTCGAGATAATTGCTACGCAGTTAGTTTTTTCCCAATATTAAGGTAAATTTATCCTTTGCGAAATTCATTCCAACTAAATGCCACCGACTGTAGTTTGCCGGTACAAGCTTTGGATTTTTTTAAAAATAACTAACACGAAACAATATTTTCCTGCATCATCAATCTACTTAATGTTCAATACTTTTTGAGTTTCAATGATTACGTTATTGTTCGTGAATATTATTTTCTTCAAGTCGATTTATTATAATAATTTGATATAATTTTATTATTCATTATAATATAACATTATATAAAAGTAAGTAATCAAATCAAATCAGTAATCAATAAGTAAGCACATATACCTTTTATCAGTGCTTCTTAATTACTTAATATGCTATTTAATTATAATTTTTCGATTTATATGTGGTTTGGGTAGAAGCTCCCCGTTTGATAGATCCAATAATCTAGACAAGGTAACATATTACGTAAGTTTTCGGTAACGCTGTTGTTGAAATTTTTTATAACTCGAAGTTCTTTTTTTGGAAGAATTTGCAATAAAATGGGCAAATAATTGAATTTATCCATGGTTTTTTTAAAATTAAATCTCACGCCTATATTTAACAGATATTTGATAATAATTTAACTCCAAATAAATAATCAAACGCATTTGTAATGAAAAGAACTAACGAGAAACTCGAAGTCTGATTGGGGCGGAAACCTGACCGGCATCGTTGATGACTTTGGCGTTGATGATACCTTCCATTGGTTTGGTGACGTTTTTGATGACAAGTGTGTGCTGGTCTCCATCTTGCTTTATTTCAATGTTCCCCAATGGTTCCAATTTATTTAAGCCGAGATACCTTTCAAACAATAAAAAGAAGCGAATTTTAAATGAAATTAATAATAAACTAATAAAATTTATTCAGCAAAATTACTACTGTAGTTGATTTCAAAAAAAAATGTTAATAACCATTCGACTTTCGGTTGAGGCTTCCCAGTAACAACAACTGGAATGCTGACCTCATCCATCTCGGTGCACTGCACGGCCTCTGGTCTTTTGAGGACTCTCGGAGCTTCTTTTTTCACTGAATAATTTTAAAATCTGGATTAAAAAATCTATAGCTTAGAATAAAATCTACTGAAATCTGTAGTTTTCAAATTTAATTGTATGTTTACCATTAAAAAAAATGATTAAATAAATCTAAAGAAGAAAGCTGATTGAAAAAATGACAGTTGTTTTGAAACGTATTTTTCTGAAAAAAAGTCAATATCAAAATAATAAAAATTTAAATAGAATGAACAAACATCAACAAACAATTATTAACTTCTATGGCCGATCAACGTTATTGCTTATGATAAAAAAGTGAAATTATTTTCATCTGATTGGCGTTTAATCAATGAATAAAATCGCTATGTACGTGGTCAGAAATTGAGAACGTTATGAATAAGCATGGACATGATGGAAATACTCAGGTAAGTGTTTGACTTACTTTGAACTTTGACGTTTGTGATGACTTTTTCTTCTCCTACTTCGTTTTTGACAAGTGCTACGTATTGGCCGGCATCCTCCGCCAACACGTTATCAATAATGAGACTTGATGTTAATTCCTTTGGCTTCTTAACATCAGTTTCGATTGTAAATTTTTCAGACGGACTAATTTCAGTGTCATTTTTAAACCTTTAAAAAACGGTCATATGAAACTAACAGAATAGTCAGAGAGTAATTCGAAATAAAAATTTTGAATTAACCATTTCACTTCTGGTGTTGGATTTCCGGTGACAACGACATCTATTTTTACTTTTTGACCTTCTTTCGAATCTTTGTCCAACGGTTTCTTTGTAATGGTTGGCGGGTTTTTTTGCTCTGAAATTATTGCATTATACAAGAACATAAAATATATATTTGAAGAAAGTATTGAAATAATATTTACTGAATGTAACAACTAAAAATTTGATACCGTTAACTGTAACAACAGCTGATGTTTCACATTTTGTACCATCCGGAGCCAGAACAACACACTTGTAAACGCCAGAACTTTTTATTGAAGATGAAAGAAGTTCTAAACCACAAATGTTTTTTTCCTGCGTTATTTTTCGTTGAGGGGTAGATAGCAACTCAACGTTGTCCCTAAAAACGTAAAATGAATTATTAAAAAAATTGGAATTACAAATAATGAAAAAATAGATACTAACTTAAACCATTTAACTTTTAATTTAGGTTGGTCAACAACTTTCAACTGCAACAAAATATTTTGTTTCTCTTCGGCAACCTGTTAAAAAGTCAATACAAAAATGTCTAAAAGAGAAAACTTTATATGAAGCAAAAAATCATCACTAACAGTATCGTTTAATGGCTCAAGTATTAGAGAAGAATCAACATGATCAAGATTATTACGTGCTAACGCATCCTCTTTCACGAAAACAATTAGTTGGTCGTTTATGTCTTGAATAACTGATTCTTCTCGTTTAGCTACGTCACTAACAACAGTTTCTTCTTCTTTGATATCTGGTTGTGAGATTGTTTCTTCCGATACAACTTCATGCAAAATAGAAGCCTGTTGCTCGGCAATATCAGACGGTGAAAGAGATGGTTGTTCTGTAGCTTCTGGTTGGATAGGCTGTTGTTCAACGATATCACTTGGATGAACTGTTTCTTCAGAAGTTATCTCCTCGATCTGTCCACTTTCAATTATTTGTTCGTCAACTTTTGGTTGCTCAATTTCAATATGCTCTGTCGTGAATTCCATAGTAGATACTTCGTCCGGTTTAATTTCATCAGTTTTTAGAACTTCTAATGGAATTTGTTCTTCTTGTTGAACAGTTTGCTGTTCATTTGTGTCCTGACTAACTGATTCTTCTCGTTTAGCTACGTCACTGACAACAGTTTCTTCTTCTTTGATATCTGGTTGTGAGATTGTTTCTTCCGATACATCTTCATGCGAAATAGGACCCTGTTGCTCGGCAATATCAGACGGTGAATGAGATGGCTGTTCTATAGCTTCTGGTTGAATAGGCTGTTGTTCAACGATATCACTTGGATGAACTGTTTCTTCAGAAGTTATCTCCTCGACCTGACCACTTTCAATTATTTGTTCGTCAACTTTTGGTTGCTCAATTTCAATATGCTCTGTCGTGAATTCCATAGTAGATACTTCGTCCGGTTTAATTTCATCAGTTGTTATAACTTCTGATGGAATTTGTTCTTCTTGTTGAACAGGTTGCTGTTCATTTGTGTCCTGACTAACTGATTCTTGATAAGCCACGTCACTGACAACAGTTTCTTCTTCTTTGATATCTGGTTGTGAGATTGTTTGTTCCGATACATCTTCAAGCGAAATAGGAGCCTGTTGCTCGGGGATATCAGACGGTGCAAGAAAAGGCTGTTCTGTAGCTTCTGGTTGAATAGGCTGTTGTTCAACGACATCACTTGGATGAACTGTTTCTTCAGAAGTTATCTCCTCGACCTGACCACTTTCAATTATTTGTTCGTCAACTTTTGGTTGCTCAAATTCAATATGCTCTGTCGTGAATTCCATAGTAGATACTTCGTCCGGTTTAATTTCATCAGTTTTTAGAACTTCTAATGGAATTTGTTCTTCTTGTTGAACAGTTTGCTGTTCATTTGTGTCCTGACTAACTGATTCTTCTCGTTTAGCTACGTCACTGACAACAGTTTCTTCTTCTTTGATATCTGGTTGTGAGATTGTTTCTTCCGATACAACTTCATGCAAAATAGAAGCCTGTTGCTCGGCAATATCAGACGGTGAAAGAAATGGCTGTTCTGTAGCTTCTGGTTGGATAGGCTGTTGTTCAACGATATCACTTGGATGAACTGTTTCTTCAGAAGTTATCTCCTCGACCTGACCACTTTCAATTATTTGTTCGTCAACTTTTGGTTGCTCAATTTCAATATGCTCTGTCTTTAATTCCATAGTAGATACTTCGTCCGGTTTAATTTCATCAGTTGTTATAACTTCTGATAGAATTTGTTCTTCTTGTTGAACAGTTTGCTGTTCATTTGTGTCCTGACTAACTGATTCTTGATAAGCCACGTCACTGACAACAGTTTCTTCTTCTTTGATATCTGGTTGTGAGATTGTTTCTTCCGATACATCTTCATGCGAAATAGGAGCCTGTTGCTCGGCGATATCAGACGGTGCAAGAAAAGGCTGTTCTGTAGCTTCTGGTTGAATAGGCTGTTGTTCAACGACATCACTTGGATGAACTGTTTCTTCAGAAGTTATCTCCTCGACCTGACCACTTTCAATTATTTGTTCGTCAACTTTTGGTTGCTCAAATTCAATATGCTCTGTCGTGAATTCCATAGTAGATACTTCGTCCGGTTTAATTTCATCAGTTTTTAGAACTTCTAATGGAATTTGTTCTTCTTGTTGAACAGTTTGCTGTTCATTTGTGTCCTGACTAACTGATTCTTCTCGTTTAGCTACGTCACTGACAACAGTTTCTTCTTCTTTGATATCTGGTTGTGAGATTGTTTCTTCCGATACAACTTCATGCAAAATAGAAGCCTGTTGCTCGGCAATATCAGACGGTGAAAGAAATGGTTGTTCTGTAGCTTCTGGTTGGATAGGCTGTTGTTCAACGATATCACTTGGATGAACTGTTTCTTCAGAAGTTATCTCCTCGACCTGACCACTTTCAATTATTTGTTCGTCAACTTTTGGTTGCTCAATTTCAATATGCTCTGTCGTGAATTCCATAGTAGATACTTCGTCCGGTTTAATTTCATCAGTTTTTAGAACTTCTGATGGAATTTGTTCTTCTTGTTGAACAGTTTGCTGTTCATTTGTGTCCTGACTAACTGATTCTTCTCGTTTAGCTACGTCACTGACAACAGTTTCTTCTTCTTTGATATCTGGTTGTGAGATTGTTTCTTCCGATACAACTTCATGCAAAATAGAAGCCTGTTGCTCGGCTATATCAGACGGTGAAAGAAATGGCTGTTCTGTAGCTTCTGGTTGGATAGGCTGTTGTTCAACGATATCACTTGGATGAACTGTTTCTTCAGAAGTTATCTCCTCGACCTGACCACTTTCAATTATTTGTTCGTCAACTTTTGGTTGCTCAATTTCAATATGCTCTGTCGTGAATTCCATAGTAGATACTTCGTCCGGTTTAATTTCATCAGTTGTTATAACTTCTGATGGAATTTGTTCTTCTTGTTGAACAGGTTGCTGTTCATTTGTGTCCTGACTAACTGATTCTTGATAAGCCACGTCACTGACAACAGTTTCTTCTTCTTTGATATCTGGTTGTGAGATTGTTTCTTCCGATACATCTTCAAGCGAAATAGGAGCCTGTTGCTCGGGGATATCAGACGGTGCAAGAAAAGGCTGTTCTGTAGCTTCTGGTTGAATAGGCTGTTGTTCAACGACATCACTTGGATGAACTGTTTCTTCAGAAGTTATCTCCTCGACCTGACCACTTTCAATTATTTGTTCGTCAACTTTTGGTTGCTCAATTTCAACATGCTCTGTCGTGAATTCCATAGTAGATACTTCGTCTGGTTTAATTTCATCAGTTGTTATAACTTCTGATGGAATTTGTTCTTCTTGTTGAACAGTTTGCTGTTCATTTGTGTCCGGACTAACTGATTCTTGATAAGCCACGTCACTGACAACAGTTTCTTCTTCTTTGATATCTGGTTGTGAGATTGTTTCTTCCGATACATCTTCATGCGAAATAGGAGCCTGTTGCTCGGCAATATCAGACGGTGCAAGAGTAGGCTGTTCTGTAGCTTCTGGTTGAATAGGATGTTGTTCAACGACATCACTTGGATGAACTGTTTCTTCAGAAGTTATCTCCTCGACCTGACCACTTTCAATTATTTGTTCGTCAACTTTTGGTTGCTCAATTTCAATATGCTCTGTCGTGAATTCCATAGTAGATACTTCGTCCGGTTTAATTTCATCAGTTGTTATAACTTCTAATAGAATTTGTTCTTCTTGTTGAACAGTTTGCTGTTCATTTTTGTCCTGACTAACTGATTCTTCTTGCTTAACTACGTCACTAACAACAGTTTCTTCTTCTTTGATATCTGGTTGTGAGATTGTTTCTTCCGATACAACTTCATGCGAAATAGGAGCCTGTTGCTTGGCAATATTAGACGGTGCAAGAAAAGGCTTTTCTGTAGCTTCTGGTTGAATTGGCTGTTGTTCAACGACATCACTTAGATGAACTGTTTCTTCAGATGTTATCTTCTCGACATGACCACTTTCAATTATTTGTTCGACAACTTTTGGTTGCTCAATTTCAATATGCTCTGTCGTGAATTCCATAGTAGATACTTCGTCCGGTTTAATTTCATCATCAGTTTTTAGAACTTCTAATGGAATTTGTTCTTCTTGTTGAACAGTTTGCTGTTCATTTGTGTCCTGACTAACTGATTCTTCTCGTTTAGCTACGTCACTGACAACAGTTTCTTCTTCTTTGATATCTGGTTGTGAGATTGTTTCTTCCGAAACAACTTCATGCAAAATAGGAGCCTGTTTCTCGGCGATATCAGACGCTGCAAGAAATGGCTGTTCTGTAGCTTCTGGTTGAATAGGCTGTTGTTCAACGACATCACTTGGATGAACTGTTTCTTCAGAAGTTATCTCCTCGACCTGACCACTTTCAATTATTAGTTCGTCAACTTTTGGTTGCTCAATTTCAACATGCTCCTTTTTGAATTCCATAGTAGATACTTCGTCCGGTTTAATTTCATCAGTTGTTATAACTTCTAATGGAATTTGTTCTTCTTGTTGAACAGTTTGCTGTTCATTTGTGTCCTTACTAACTGATTCTTCTCGTTTAGCTACGTCACTGACAACAGTTTCTTCTTCTTTGATATCTGGTTGTGAGATTGTTTCTTCCGATACATCTTCATGCGAAATAGGAGCCTGTTGCTCGGCGATATCAGATGGTGCAAGAAAAAGCTGTTCTGTAGCTTCTGGTTGAATAGGCTGTTGTTCAACGACATC
>NW_008704170.1:134146-134812 GCF_000326865.2 Helobdella robusta | reverse complement strand
AATTATTTGTTCGACAACTTTTGGTTGCTCAATTTCAATATGCTCTGTCGTGAATTCCATAGTAGATACTTCGTCCGGTTTATTTCATCAGTTGTTATAACTTCTGATGGAATTTGTTCTTCTTGTTGAACAGGTTGCTGTTCATTTGTGTCCGGACTAACTGATTCTTGATAAGCTACGTCACTGACAACAGTTTCTTCTTCTTTGATATCTGGTTGTGAGATTGTTTCTTCCGATACAACTTCATGCGAAATAGGAGCCTGTTGCTCGGCAATAACAGACGGTGCAAGAGTAGGCTGTTTTGTAGCTTCTGGTTGAATAGGCTGTTGTTCAACGACATCACTTGGATGAACTGTTTCTTCAGAAGTTATCTCCTCGACCTGACCACTTTCAATTATTTGTTCGTCAACTTTTGGTTGCTCAATTTCAACATGCTCTGTCGTGAATTCCATAGTAGATACTTCGTCCGGTTTAATTTCATCAGTTGTTATAACTTCTGATGGAATTTGTTCTTCTTGTTGCTCGGAAATATCAGATGGTGCAAGATAGGTCTCTTCTCTAGTTTCAGATTCGACTATCTGTGATTTGATAATATCAGTTTGAGCAACAGTTTTTGTTATTGCAATTATTTCCTCAACCCGACCACTCTCTACAATCGGTTCGTCA
>NW_008704170.1:35182-134096 GCF_000326865.2 Helobdella robusta | reverse complement strand
TTCGTCCGGTTTATTTCATCAGTTGTTATAACTTCTGATGGAATTTGTTCTTCTTGTTGAACAGTTTGCTGTTCATTTGTGTCCTGACTAACTGATTCTTCTCGTTTAGCTACGTCACTGACAACAGTTTCTTCTTCTTTGATATCTGGTTGTGAGATTGTTTCTTCCGATACAACTTCAAGCGAAATAGGAGCCTGTTGCTCGGCAATATCAGACGGTGCAAGAAAAGGCTGTTCTGTAGCTTCTGGTTGAATAGGCTGTTGTTCAACGACATCACTTAGATGAACTGTTTCTTCAGAAGTTATCTCCTCGACCTGACCACTTTCAATTATTTGTTCGACAACTTTTAGTTGCTCAATTTCAATATGCTCTGTCGTGAATTCCATAGTAGATACTTCGTCCGGTTTAATTTCATCAGTTTTTAGAACTTCTAATGGAATTTGTTCTTCTTGTTGAACAGTTTGCTGTTCATTTGTGTCCTGACTAACTGATTCTTCTCGTTTAGCTACGTCACTGACAACAGTTTCTTCTTCTTTGATATCTGGTTGTGAGATTGTTTCTTCCGAAACAACTTCATGCGAAATAGGAGCCTGTTGCTCGGCGATATCAGACGCTGCAAGAAATGGCTGTTCTGTAGCTTCTGGTTGAATAGGCTGTTGTTCAACGACATCACTTGGATGAACTGTTTCTTCAGAAGTTATCTCCTCGACCTGACCACTTTCAATTATTAGTTCGTCAACTTTTGGTTGCTCAATTTCAACATGCTCTGTCGTGAATTCCATAGTAGATACTTCGTCCGGTTTAATTTCATCAGTTGTTATAACTTCTAATGGAATTTGTTCTTCTTGTTGAACAGTTTGCTGTTCATTTGTGTCCTGACTAACTGATTCTTCTCGTTTAGCCACGTCACTGACAACAGTTTCTTCTTCTTTGATATCTGGTTGTGAGATTGTTTCTTCCGATACATCTTCAAGCGAAATAGGAGCCTGTTGCTCGGCAATATCAGACGGTGCAAGAAAAGGCTGTTCTGTAGCTTCTGGTTGAATAGGCTGTTGTTCAACGACATCACTTGGATGAACTGTTTCTTCAGAAGTTATCTCCTCGACCTGACCACTTTCAATTATTTGTTCGTCAACTTTTGGTTGCTCAATTTCAACATGCTCTGTCGTGAATTCCATAGTAGATACTTCGTCCGGTTTAATTTCATCAGTTGTTATAACTTCTGATGGAATTTGTTCTTCTTGTTGAACAGTTTGCTGTTCATTTGTGTCCTGACTAACTGATTCTTGATAAGCCACGTCACTGACAACAGTTTCTTCTTCTTTGATATCTGGTTGTGAGATTGTTTCTTCCGATACATCTTCATGCGAAATAGGAGCCTGTTGCTCGGCAATATCAGACGGTGCAAGAGTAGGCTGTTCTGTAGCTTCTGGTTGAATAGGATGTTGTTCAACGACATCACTTGGATGAACTGTTTCTTCAGAAGTTATCTCCTCGACCTGACCACTTTCAATTATTTGTTCGTCAACTTTTGGTTGCTCAATTTCAATATGCTCTGTCGTGAATTCCATAGTAGATACTTCGTCCGGTTTAATTTCATCAGTTGTTATAACTTCTAATAGAATTTGTTCTTCTTGTTGAACAGTTTGCTGTTCATTTGTGTCCTGACTAACTGATTCTTCTTGCTTAACTACGTCACTAACAACAGTTTCTTCTTCTTTGATATCTGGTTGTGAGATTGTTTCTTCCGATACAACTTCATGCGAAATAGGAGCCTGTTGCTTGGCAATATTAGACGGTGCAAGAAAAGGCTTTTCTGTAGCTTCTGGTTGAATTGGCTGTTGTTCAACGACATCACTTAGATGAACTGTTTCTTCAGATGTTATCTTCTCGACATGACCACTTTCAATTATTTGTTCGACAACTTTTGGTTGCTCAATTTCAATATGCTCTGTCGTGAATTCCATAGTAGATACTTCGTCCGGTTTAATTTCATCAGTTGTTAGAACTTCTAATGGAATTTGTTCTTCTTGTTGAACAGTTTGCTGTTCATTTGTGTCCTGACTAACTGATTCTTCTCGTTTAGCTACGTCACTGACAACAGTTTCTTCTTCTTTGATATCTGGTTGTGAGATTGTTTCTTCCGAAACAACTTCATGCGAAATAGGAGCCTGTTGCTCGGCGATATCAGACGGTGCAAGAAATGGCTGTTCTGTAGCTTCTGGTTGAATAGGCTGTTGTTCAACGACATCACTTGGATGAACTGTTTCTTCAGAAGTTATCTCCTCGACCTGACCACTTTCAATTATTAGTTCGTCAACTTTTGGTTGCTCAATTTCAACATGCTCTGTCGTGAATTCCATAGTAGATACTTCGTCCGGTTTAATTTCATCAGTTGTTATAACTTCTAATGGAATTTGTTCTTCTTGTTGAACAGTTTGCTGTTCATTTGTGTCCTGACTAACTGATTCTTCTCGTTTAGCCACGTCACTGACAACAGTTTCTTCTTCTTTGATATCTGGTTGTGAGATTGTTTCTTCCGATACATCTTCAAGCGAAATAGGAGCCTGTTGCTCGGCAATATCAGACGGTGCAAGAAAAGGCTGTTCTGTAGCTTCTGGTTGAATAGGCTGTTGTTCAACGACATCACTTGGATGAACTGTTTCTTCAGAAGTTATCTCCTCGACCTGACCACTTTCAATTATTTGTTCGTCAACTTTTAGTTGCTCAATTTCAATATGCTCTGTCGTGAATTCCATAGTAGATACTTCGTCCGGTTTAATTTCATCAGTTGTTATAACTTCTGATGGAATTTGTTCTTCTTGTTGAACAGTTTGCTGTTCATTTGTGTCCTGACTAACTGATTCTTGATAAGCCACGTCACTGACAACAGTTTCTTCTTCTTTGATATCTGGTTGTGAGATTGTTTCTTCCGATACATCTTCATGCGAAATAGGAGCCTGTTGCTCGGCGATATCAGACGGTGCAAGAAAAAGCTGTTCTGTAGCTTCTGGTTGAATAGGCTGTTGTTCAACGACATCACTTGGATGAACTGTTTCTTCAGAAGTTATCTCCTCGATCTGTCCACTTTCAATTATTTGTTCGACAACTTTTGGTTGCTCAAATTCAATATGCTCTGTCGTGAATTCCATAGTAGATACTTCGTCCGGTTTAATTTCATCAGTTGTTATAACTTCTGATGGAATTTGTTCTTCTTGTTGAACAGTTTGCTGTTCATTTGTGTCCTGACTAACTGATTCTTCTCGTTTAGCTACGTCACTGACAACAGTTTCTTCTTCTTTGATATCTGGTTGTGAGATTGTTTCTTCCGATACAACTTCATGCGAAATAGGAGCCTGTTGCTCGGCAATATCAGACGGTGCAAGAGTAGGCTGTTCTGTAGCTTCTGGTTGAATAGGCTGTTGTTCAACGACATCACTTAGATGAACTGTTTCTTCAGATGTTATCTTCTCGACATGACCACTTTCAATTATTTGTTCGACAACTTTTGGTTGCTCAATTTCAATATGCTCTGTCGTGAATTCCATAGTAGATACTTCGTCCGGTTTAATTTCATCATCAGTTGTTATAACTTCTGATGGAATTTGTTCTTCTTGTTGAACAGGTTGCTGTTCATTTGTGTCCGGACTAACTGATTCTTGATAAGCTACGTCACTGACAACAGTTTCTTCTTCTTTGATATCTGGTTGTGAGATTGTTTCTTCCGATACAACTTCATGCGAAATAGGAGCCTGTTGCTCGGCAATAACAGACGGTGCAAGAGTAGGCTGTTTTGTAGCTTCTGGTTGAATAGGCTGTTGTTCAACGACATCACTTGGATGAACTGTTTCTTCAGAAGTTATCTCCTCGACCTGACCACTTTCAATTATTTGTTCGTCAACTTTTGGTTGCTCAATTTCAACATGCTCTGTCGTGAATTCCATAGTAGATACTTCGTCCGGTTTAATTTCATCAGTTGTTATAACTTCTGATGGAATTTGTTCTTCTTGTTGCTCGGAAATATCAGATGGTGCAAGATAGGTCTCTTCTCTAGTTTCAGATTCGACTATCTGTGATTTGATAATATCAGTTTGAGCAACAGTTTTTGTTATTGCAATTATTTCCTCAACCCGACCACTCTCTACAATCGGTTCGTCAACTTTTGGTTGCTCGATTTGAATATGATCTGTCAAAATTTTCATAGTTGAAACTTCATCTGGTATAATTATTTTTGCTGTTATTTTTTCTGATGAAATTGGCATATCTCGAACTTCAATTTGGTGTGTTTTGTCTTCCTGAACTGTTTCAAATACCATTTCACTGACAACGTTTTCCTTCAAATCTTTGTCATTTATTATTACTGTACAAGTGTCATGTTTTTCTGAAACGTTGTCGCTAATAGTAATTTCAGTCATAAAATGATGATTAAGTGGTTCGATATGATCATGCTGCTCCTGTTCGTGCTTCAATGTTTTAACGTACTCTCGTGCATGCATTCCTCTGAAGACCGCCTGTATTTTAGTAGCTGATTTGTCTTCAAGTGCCTGTCTTTCACTATCGAAATTTTCAATTTCAATTGAAAATTCTATTGGTTCGACAAACTGTGTTTCGATAGTATCAGTTGAAACGAATGATTCTTCGGTAACAATAATTTTTTCAACTGGACCACTTTTTTCTATTTGTTCTTCAACTTTTGATTGCTTGATTTCATTATGGTCTGTTATGAATTCCAAAGTTGAAACCTCATCCGGTTTCATTTCTTCACCTGCTATAATTTCCGATGAGATTTGTTCTTCTTGAATAACTGTTTGTTGTTCTTTTGTGTCTTTATCTACCGTTTCTTTTGGTTTAGTTTCACCAATAACTAAAATTTCTGGTTCCGTTTTATTTTGTTCAACGATATCTTTTAACTTTTTGTCGTCTTCAATTTCTCCGATTATCATTTCACTCACAACATTTTCTTTTGATTCTTTATCGCTAATGATTATTGTAAAGGTTTCATTTTTTTCTGAAACGCTGTCGCTAACGGTAATTTCATTCAAAAAATGATGATCTAGTGGTTCGATATGATCATGCTGTTCGTGTTCGTGCTTCAAAGTTTTAACATACTCCCGGGCATGCATTCCTCTGAACGCCGCCTGAATTTTTGTTGCTGCTCTGTCCTCAAGTGCGTGTTTTTCGCTATCAAAATTTTCGATTTCGATCGCAAATTCTACTGGTTTAAGTTTTTCCTGACTGCTAATGTCCAACGTTATTTCATTTTTAAAATTTTCTTCCTTATTATTGTCTTCCGAAGTTACATCAAAAAATATATTTTCTGTGAACGTCAACTCTTTACTCGGAGCTTCAATAATTTTTTCGCTCAATTCTGTTTTCGGTGCTATTTCTTCATTTTCATACGTCAGTGCTACTTTATTTGACGGCAAAATAACAAATTCAGAAGTCGTTACGTTGAAAGAAACATTTTCTGAGAAAGGTTGATCATGATGTAAAATTTCAACTTCAGATTGATTTAACATGTCATCCAATTGTTGAATATTTGATCTTTGTGGACTTTTGTATAAAATACTAGCTTTAGAATGATCAGATTGTTCCGTTTTCAAAGCTTGCTCTTTATTTGGCAATAAGTTAAAAACTTTTTCCACTTTTATTGTGTCGTCATCAAATTGCACTTGTTGCAATGAAATTTGAGAAATTACCGCTTCCTCGCTGATCGTTTTGTTGGTCGGAAAAAACATTTTTTCATAATTAATTGTTTCAATTTTTTCGTCTCTTGGACAAATGTGGTTTTGAATAAATTCATTATGCTCTTCTAAGCCGGATGGCTGCACTCTGAATAAATTCTGTGGGGTAATTTTTGAAGAAGCTTCACAAATGGAGACTTGACCAGGTGCTAAAGTCTGAGGTAAGTAAGCGTTTTCTATTCCAGTTTCTTCTTGTGGTAATTCTAAGTTACAAATACAACCGTTTAATTTTTTGTGTATTAACTTATAAAATGTTTAAAAATATAATTTAAAATTTTTTTTAACAAATTGAAATTTACATAAATCTTAATAAATTTTAACCGTAATATTGAATGTAAGTGAGATTTGCAGAAGATGAGCCAGTATCAACTGTGAGGTTTTCCGGAGTTTTCAGTGTCAATTGTTTTTCGAAACGAACTTTATCTTCTGAAATTGAAAATTTTTTTCAAATAAAAATAACAAAAAACACCGTTCTTAAATTTAAACTGAAAGGATTTGTCAGATTAATAAGGTTTAGGCGAGAAACATTATTTTGAAATGTTAGACTAGTACGATTATGGTGAAAATGTTGAAATTTAAATGAAAAAAATTATTGAGTTTATAAAATATTTTATAATTTTTTAAATATTGTACAGAAAAAATCATAAATCTGTAGACGTAAAGCATGAGATTTTATTCCAAGTGCTCACTAGGCGCTATCGCTTGTGTTGGTTTAAATTTGCGAATGAACGCAAACTGCCTCCTTACAAAAAAATGTAATTGATTGAAACAACTTTGAATTTACGATATGCTTGAAAAATTGACGTTGGACTACAGGCTTAAACAGTCAGAGAAATGCTTAAATCGTCTAACAACAATGCGTGATACTGGCTAAATGAGATAATTTCCAATTTAATAAGAGTAATTAAGTTTGAGAAGAATATTTATTCACTCAGTAGCGAACCATTTTTGACACGACAGGCGAACGTTTAAACAGTGCTGCATAAATTATAAATATTAACAACACTAACATTATTACTATTATTAATGTTTTTCTCATAATTAATTCTCACGGGTATCAGCAGCACTGACACACGCGCCGCACGTGAATTATACGTGGATCCATCCACTCAACTCATTCATCGCATGTGATGGACTGGGACCTCTTTGCGTTCAAACCAAGTCACTGTGACATTAGTGCCAGTCGCCTTAACCATTATACAATCACGCCACCCACACCTAGTAATATGCAAAAATAGAGAGTTGCAGAAAATTCGCGTCGTCCATTCTTAATCAACCTTTTTTAAGAGCTCTATTTAAAAAATCATCCTCGCCAACATATCACAGCACTTGTTAAATCAAAACTCTTTAAGTTTACTTCAAACAAAGAAAAGTTGAATTTTCCTGTATGGGTGTTTGTATTGTAGGTACGCCTTGATGAACATGGCATAGTAACATTTAAGTACAAATCATTTGAGGAAGTTCATCTTTATTTTGTTGATGAAGGTATGTTCATTTTGTGCATGAGAATTGTGTTTCAAGTCAAGAAACCTCAAAATTTTTTTTTTAATTTTGACGCCATTTCTAAGAGTTTCTTAATTCGCTGCCATTGGTTGAGCTCCGATAATGTTGATTCGTGTCATTTAACAATTTTTTTTGCCTAATCTGGTGATTGCCTTATAAGCAAGGTTACTTCAATGTCATCTCATTCTACTATGCACCACGCATGGGATTCGGTATCGTACGCATACAATGCGTTATAAAATGCTTTGTACTTGTAAAAAAAAGTGCACTATGAATCCTCTTAGCAGAACAAAATAATACTGTATAGTAATAGATATACCTAACAGGTACTAAACACACACACATACCTACACACACAAAACACACACACCAAACACACAGGAACATATATATAGCTTCACTTACATTGATTTATAAATATATAGGTAATTTAGTCAATATTTTGTTCCTAAAAAAGTGTGTAATGTTTTTTCCTTGATAAAGTAAACCGAAATAACATGCATGTAGTAATTATGTAAGTTGGAGGTATTCAAAATTAGGTAAAAATTATAGAATTAAATTATGCTGATATAATAGTTAAAAAATGGTAGAAATCACACTGAGCCCAACAAAGTTTGGGAGTCATGCTTGAATTGTGATGATGATGGTGATGTTGATGATGGTGATGTTGTTGTTGTTGAGGATGATGATGGTGATGGTAAAAATATGGTTATAACAATGATGATGACAAAGCGATTAATGGTGAACACGTTTTGGAGCATAATGAAAACAACTATAAACAGTGAGTGAATGAAATGTGAGTGAATTAAATGAGTGTGCATTAAATATTTGAATTAATGAGTGAATTAAATGAGTGAATTAAATAAAATCACGCGTTAAACAATCACAGAAAAATCACACCGACATGTATTAGTGGGAGTAACACACACTCGCACACGCTAAAAAATTTAAAATTAAATTAAAAAGATCACCAAACAAAGAGGCGTATATAAATTTGGTGCATAATAAAATTAGTTATGAAAAAACAACACACATACATGTAAATATTAACGAAAAAACGTGTTAACAGTAAAATTTGTCATGTCAAAATAAAAACATTCAAAACCATATGAGGCAACAAGATCAATAAAGATTTGTTATGGAAGTTTAAATTTTTAAACAATAAGTCGGGATTGTTAACGAAAAAAAAACATTACAATCATTTAGATAATAATAAACTGTGTAATAAAATTTTAAAATATGAAGATATTGTAATTTATGCATACATTTTTTTGGAATGTAATTTCGGCTTGTTGATTTTGGATATTTTTATTTCAGAATTAATTTAATGAAAGATAAGATAAGATATTGATAATTTGATAAAACAATTTTATTAAAACTTTAGCGAAAATATTTAAAATCTAACGTTGATTAATTAATAAAAATTTAATAATTGAAAAAGTATAGGATATGAAAAATTTATGGAAAAAAATCCTTTCAAATCTAAAAAAAATAAGCAAATCCAGGTGAAATTGTTGCCCCAAAAGTCCAAACATTATTGTTATTATTAAACTGATTGTAACTTTGTAGCCAGTCGTGAGCAAATTACAAATGAATGATTGAATAACATAGCAAGTAGGCTAAACTAAAATTATTAAAAATTCATTAAAATACGTGTCATTGAAATGACGTTCCGATTGATAATATTTCAAAACATTAGCAACTAAGTACCTTACAGTTTAAAGTTAAGCAATAACATCAAAATAGGCATCACAGTAGGTAGATTAATACTACAATGACATCAACAATATCTAATTTGACACCAACTATCTCTAGCCATTTCACAATCACTAATTCCAGTCTATTATTATCGTAACAATTCATCTTGACAGAAAATATGCAATCTACCGAAAAACGCGTTTTCAATAAAATTAAAAAATTAAAAGCCAAGGAAAAAACATTACACTGATTTTTTTCAAAAAAGCAATTGCTTAGAAAAACTACTAAAATATTGAAACTGAAACAAATTTTTTTTAAAATTAGCTATTTATTTTTTTCCTATTGAGATGGACGGGGCAAGTCCTTTTAAAAATGAAATGGTGGCTGCGCTTTCATTTGCCATGACATTTGATGACGATGCAGATGACGACGGAGGTGACGACGGCACAAAAACCAGTTTTGAAGCCGGCGAAGTTTTAAGCAACAACGACGATCTTGTTGACGCTACCACGTCTTGAGACGGTTTGATCATTTTAGTCGTCGATGAAGAAGACAACACCGATGATGATGACGAAGATGATGACAGCAACAAATCTGACATCTTACTTTCAACTATCAATTCGGCCCATGTGGTCGCCAAGCCATGCTGGTTGTGCGCCTTGCACATGTACTCGCCCTGGTCATCTGGAGTGACGCAGTCAAAGGTCAGCAAACACTTGTTGTCGCCGCATTTTGATTGTGTCACGTGCTCCGTCGAAGTTAGAGGTACTCCGTTCTGTGGTTTAAAAAAATCATTTTTGAATTGCTGTAAATTTAAGTTTTTATTTTATTAACGTAACTGTGATTAATACTAACAAAAGAATTATTTCAAAAAAAGTTAAAGGTCGTTTTCTCTTGTGCACTGGCTTCAGAAATATCAACAACAAACATACACAGCGTATGCGAGTACGCGTTAAGACGTCGCATCACACACATTGCATATGATGGGTGAGGATCTCTTTGTATTTGAAACCAGTCGCTTTAACAGCAGGACCATGCGATTCAACCATTGCGTCATTACGGCACTAATAAATTAACTATCCCAATTTTAATGTTTAAGCGACACGGTCACACTCACCTTATACCAAGTAATTTCAGGCACCGGTAATCCAAACACTTCGCATTCGAGCAGAACTTTCGACCCGACAAGCACCTCGTTTGCTTGCAATTTATTGACGAAGAACGGAGCCAGGCATTCTTTTTTAGGTTCTTCAATTACTGTCAAAAGTGATATTGCATTCACATTTGATAATTTAAAAATAGCATAAATTTTAAAACTCGACCGCAAATTGTGAAACATTCACATCGGGAATACAGGAACTATCGATCAACATGAATAAAATAACAGCAAACATAATGATGATCTCAGCGAAACCTTCGAAAGCAGTGAAATGCTCCTTCACTTCTCCGCCTTCTTCGGATGATATCCATTCCTGGAGTCTCCCTTCGCTCACTGTCTCCTTCCTACCTGTTGTCGTAGTCTCAACAGTAACTAAGTCACCTTGTGAGGTAGCGGTTGTTGTTGATATGTCTGCGCGTAAATTATTAAACGAAAACAATTAAAATTTTGTTCGTCCGTCTAAAGCTGTTTCGCGCTCAATCACACGATGATCATGCCACTTCACAAGTTCATTCATCTTCATTTACCACTCGTTCATCAAATTTTCACTAGATGAATTAATCTAAAAAAACAAAATGCACTCGACACAGAAAATTAATTAAATATCGTATAAAATAATGATTGACAACGAAAACAACTATCACATACAAAATACTAAAACAAACAAGTACAAAATCTATTCAAACTCGCGCTTTGACATACGCGAAATGACAGTGAGGCAAGCTGTGGTGAGGCAACTCCCAGCTTCATTGACGGCTTTGACGGCATATTCACCTTCGTCACGTGATTCCACTTTTGTTAAAACCAAAGTACATCGGTTTTCCTCGTATGTGATTTCATAGGACTCTCGTCGGCGGGAGAGTTCAATTTCAACACCGTCAACCAGCCAGGTGATCTTTGGTCTCGGCGTACCTACCACTCGACAAACAAATGTGACATCATCGCCAACCTTCACTGTTCTGTCAACCAATGGTAATTCGAAAATCGGTGCCATAAGGGCAGTTGCCGAAGTGAAGCTTGTTCCCACTGCAACTTGAAAATCTTCGTCTTGGTAACGAGTAGCATGAGTTTTAACAACCTCTAAAAGTTCGAGGTCATCACTATGAATAAGTTCAAGGGCTTGAGCACATTCCCTATCTTCATCGCCATCGCCAATGGTTGACGATGAAGACGAAGTCGTCGAAATAGCGGAAGACGAGGAGGCTGAAAATTGATAGTCATCAAGGGCTATATGGCGAGACATTTCATCCCCGTGTATAATAGAAGTCTGTTTGAGACCACTATCAAGTTGTTCGAAACTTAAATTCTGTTGAGTAAACGTTTCTTGTTTTTGCTCAGTAGTGGTAATGGCTGTATTTGTGGATTGCACTAATTTAGAAAACTGCTCTTCAACAGTTTGTTGCTGCTGCTGCTGCAGTTGTTGTTGCAACATTTGTTGCTGAACTGCTTGGGATACAACAATGATTGGACCGTCATGTTGCTGTACAACAACACTGTGCTCTTGCGCAAGTTGCAAATCGTCTTGGTGCACCTGCTCTACTGCTCTGTGGCCGTCAATAATATGGCAGTGGTGGTCAATTTGTTGATCAAGTTGTTGCGAAGACGTTTGCATATCTTTTTTTTCAAAAAGAGTTTGCTGAGTTGTTTTTTGATGTTTTTGGGTTATTGTATTTTCGCTAGTTTCGAATAACTGACTCGATTTAAATAATTTTTCTTGCGATGTTTTAAAATGATGGTCTATGTGTTTTGATTCAACAGCGTGTCGACCAACATTTTCTAAATGTTTTTCTAAACTTTCAATATATTGTCCCACATTTTCAACTTTTTCTCTTTCAAGACCACAGCCAGGAACTACTTTTGTCAAATGATAACCTACGTCAGCACAACACATGTTACTCTCAGTCTCTGTTGGGTAGACGCTAAACTTTTGCACTAGTACTTGTCCATCTGTACTGATTTGTTGCTTTTGTTCAGAGTTATCTGATGTCTGATCTTGTTCAAACAAATTCTTATCTCCAGTTTCCAGTCTATACTTTTCAACAGCTACCGATTGGTACTCTGTTTGAACTTGTGACGGTATCATATACACTTCTTTCACTGTACTCACATACTCTTCGGCCATGGCAATTTGTCGAGAAGAATCTTGTAGTGTTTTCACCAATGTAAGTTGTTTCTCGTCTTTAACTGGTGGACCGACTTGATACTGGATGGTAGCTGGCGACACCCACTCTTCTCTGTACTCGCCCATTCCCATAACTCTCTGCATATCTAAAACTTGCTGTTGAATAGAAACAAGAGATAATTCAGATTTTGATTTTTCTGCTAAACTTAGTTTAGCTCCGTCAACAAAAGATTCCTCTGTAAAATCAACAACAGATTTATCCGCTTCAAGTTTTCCGGTATCATATGTTTTTAGTATTGCTTCTTGTGTGGCTGCAAGCGATAAACGACGATGCTCTTTTTTAGCTTGTATTAAAGATGATTTTATTTCCTGTTCGTTAGACTTTTCAATGGACTGAACAGGTGTAAATTCAATAATTTCAACTGGTGCATCTTTAGTTTGTACATCTACTAACAATGAAGGTCGCTCAACTTCATTAGCCGGTGACTTCAGCTCTGACTCTATAGGCAAACCAAATAAGATTGGCTCGGCCGCATCAAAAAATATTTCTTCTTCTTCTTCTAAAGATTGGTAATCTTCTGCCATCTTTACTAATGTTTTTTCTTTTGGAATTACAACTGGTTGAGACATTTCATAGTTTATATCAACGCTCTTAACATCTAATATTGTGGTATCGCTAAGCTGATCTTCAATTGAATTAACTGACAAAACTTCTTTTAAGACGTTAACAAAAGTTTCTTCCTTTTCTATTGTTGAATGTTGTTCAACTTTCAAACATTCCACTTCTTGGCCAATAGTTTTCAGTAACGGTGGAGTTTCAGTAGAAAGTTTTTCTATTTTTTCTTCGTTCAAATGAGCAACCTGAGTCGACGCCAAGCTGGTGCGTCTTTGATTTCTTAAAGAGTTGCTCAAATCTAATTCTACTATTACTATCTGATCATCTTTTATTTGATCTTTTAATTCTTCACTTACTTCAGCAATTTTTTCTTCTACTTGGCTAGCGGTTTGGAGAGCAGTAAAAGCTTCCGTCGTTTGATCAACTTCTGGTTTAATATCTTTTGGTTTTATTACTTCCTCCATAGTGGGTGTGACCGTTATATAAGATTCCACCAACTCAATTGATTCATGAGCTGTCTCTTTGATATCTCTTTCAGATGTCATAAACGCAAACGTTACACTTTCAGGCTCTTTATCATAATCAATCATTGCTATACCTTCATTTTCGCTATCAATATCTTCTACATTTTCGTCAAATATAGATTTTACAGTTTCTTGTTGAACAAATTCCACCATGGATAAATCTCCCTCCCTGACAGGTGAAGTAATTATCAGTTCCAGATCAATAACTTCTTCCTTAACGCTTTGACGAGGCTCGATTGAGAGGGCGCTAATAATGTCCGGACTAACATTTTCTTCAAGTAAATTAATAGTCTGAACTATTTTTTTATTTGAGCTATCAACTTTGCTAGTAATTTCGGTAGAAACATTTGTAAAAGGTTTTGTTTCATCAACAAAAATCTGCACCTCTTCATATACATCTTGGCGACCTTTAAACTCAATGTTTGTTATATAATGCTCAATGTTTGTCAGTTTTTGACTTGCTATTTCAATATTAAATTCTTTGCTAGCTACAGCCTGATTAACATCAAGCGTAGTTATAACCTCGCATGGTTCGTTTATGTCTAACTCTAACACTGAAGATGTACAAACTTTGCTTTTGCATTCAGTTTCAAAAGATTGAACAGTCAAGAAAATTTCCTGTGTGAAAATGAAATATTCTGAAACCTGGTCATAAATTGTTTCAATCAACTGAAGAGGTGATTTTTCTGTGTATTTCATAATGTAATTTCCTGTTTCAAATAAAATTATATTTGAATCAATGATAGTTTCAGTTTCAAATTTCATTTCCTCTGCTTTTTGTACAGTTATTTCCATCTGAACGTTATACATTTCTCGATCACCGATTAAAACGTTCGAATGATCTTTCAATTGCTGTTCAAAATGTTCGACTATTTCAAAATCTGTTTCTGTTATTTCATTAGTTTGGCTTATTAGTTCTAGTGCTATTTCAGTTTCATTTAATACACTGGGCATAACTTCAAATATTGATTCAATAACTTCTTCTAAATGTTTCTGCTCAACTAAGTCAATTTCAAATAGCTTTTGGTCTATTTGATCAATAAATTTTTCTAATTCTACAATGTGAGTAACTGCTGTTGGGGTTGAAGTAGCTACCGTTTCAACGTTTTGAAGAGAAATCGTCTCTTCGTTAACAAACTCTTCTGATATTTGAACCTCATGCTCTTGTTCAGAAACCATCAACTTTTCTTTTGATTCAATTTGGTGCCCTAAAGCCACATCGGCTTTTAAGTCGTAATAAATTTCTGAAGTTTCTAAAATATCAATTTGTTCGTCAACAACATCTACAAATATTTCTTGCTTAGGCTGTGTTACGTTACATTCAAGTACAGTTTTCTGAGTTGTTTCAGATTCAATTCCTAAAATTTTACCAGTTTTAAAATCAAAAACCACTTCCTCTAGTATTTCTTCTTTGTTTTCTATTTCAAAATCTTCTTCGCTTTCACTTTCACTTCCCATGAACAGATTTTCTAACTTCGATTCTTTTTCAACTACTTCGGTAAGTTCAATAGATGTATCTGGCTTAAAAGTCAACTCAACGTCATCGATGATTATTTTTTCTACCTCGGAACTTACTTCTTTACTAACAGGTTCCAACTTTATAAATTCTAATTCGTTAGCACTTAAAACTTTTAATATTGGTTCATCTTGTTTATACGTAAAGGATTCCTCAATTATTTTGTTTTGTTCTGTAATAAAATTTATCTTTTCAGGACTAAACCTTATTTCACTTTCACTAGTAACTGTTTTAATAAGTGTCTCTTTTTCAAATTCTAAAACAATTTCTTTGTCTTTCTTAACTTCTGTCAAAGTTTCAAACGTTGGACATTCTTCTTTAGCTTGAGTAATTTGCATTGATATTTCAGTTTGCGGTTCTGTTAATAGCTGTGTAATTTCGGTTGAAAAGTACTTATTGTCAACCAAAGATTGTGGTTTAATTATAGTTTCAGTGCTATGCTCAACAAAGTTATCAAACTTACTATCTATTTCTGACAAAGATAATACACCAGCGATATCACCTACTTCTGGCACTTCAGAATGACAAACAACAATTTTTTGTTCCTTTACAGTTTCCAAAGCAATAACTTCAGTACCTTTCTCGGATATGTTGATTTTGATTGTTTTTTCGGGTTTAACTGGTTTATTTAACAAAATTTCAAATATTTCAGCTTGCTCATATACTGCTGAAATTGTAACTGGACTGGACCTTATTTCGTACTCGCTTATAATATTAGCAATGTGCTTTTCTTGTTCAAACTCTAAAATAATTTCGCTTTCTTTTTTAACTGTTGTCAAAGTTTCAAATGTTTCCGTTAAATTATCGTTATCAGTTTCATATTGAGCCATTTGCATAGTAATTTCAGTAGGCGCCTCTAAAAGCGGATGAACTAATTCCGTTGAATAAGATTTCAATTCTTTTAATTTTTGAGGTTCAATTATAGTTTCAATTGTGTGCTCAACTATTTTTTCAACTGTATCATGAACTAAACTTTCTGTTTCCACATTAGCCATATTTTTTTCTACTTTCAACTGCTCGTTTTCTTTAAATTCTGGTGCTTTACCAAGATCAATCGAAACTTTTTCAGTTTCTTCTGATAAGACAACTACTGTTATAGGACTGATTCTTATTTCTTGTTCACTTGTAACATTTACAATGGGTCTTTCTTTTTTAAAATTCAATATAAGCTCACTCTCTTTTCTTACTTCAGTTAATGTTTCAAAATAATCAATCGTCTCTTCTGGCTCAACCATTTGCATTAAAATTTCTGCGTTTGTAACATTTAAAGGATGAACTAATTCAGTCGAAAAAGTTTTTCTCTCAAATAATTTTTGAGGTTCAATGATTGTTTCTATTGTGTGATGAACAGGCTTTTCAAACATTACACAATCTCTAATTTCTCCAGTCGTATTCTCAACGTTTTCAAATTTTTCTAAAACGACATCAACATTTTCTGACTGTTCTAATGTTGCTACAATTGGCTCAGGGCTAAGTCTTATTTCATGCTCACTAGTAACTACTTTTGATGATTTTTCTTCAAATTCAATAACGATTTCTCTATCTTTTTTTGATTCTTTCAAAATTTCAAATGATGAAACGGGGTGGTCAGTTGTGTCATTTATATCTTTGATGTTCATAGTAATTTCTGTAGCTGGATTGTTTAATGGGTGAATAATTTCTGTTGAAAAACGTTGCAACTTTTCATGTTTAATTATAGTTTCGGTAGTATGTTCTACGGGTTGTTCAATTTTGATAAACTGTTCTGTACGGCTGTCATTTTGAGTAACATTAATAACATTTTCTTTTTCACAAATAACTTCTGACGCAACTTCAATTGTTTTTTCACGGTTCTCTGATTCAATTAAACAAATATCCTGTTTTTCTGGTTCTTCAGATGTTGCTGTAATCATGACTGGACTTAATCTAAACTCATGTTCACTAAGAATATTTACTGGATGTTTCTCCTCCTCAAAATTTAAAATAACTTCGGTTTCCTTCTTGACTTCTGTTACAATTTCAAAATGTTCGGCTGGTTCTTCAGGTTTAGTCATTTGCATCGTTATTTCTGTGTTTGAATCACTTAGAGAATGAACTAATTCTGTTGAAAATGTCTTTTTTTCGGTTAACTTTTGCGGCTCAATGATGGTTTCAATTGTGTGTTCAATCAGTTTTTCAAACTTAACATTTCCTTCTAAATTTTTGGTCGGTTTTAATGTTTTTTGGCTTTTTTCTAAAACAACTTCAAAATTTTCTGGTCGTTCAAAAGATGCCACAATCGGTTCAGGACTAAGTCTAATTTCATGCTCACTAATAACAGATTTTAATGATTTTTCTTCTTCAAATGCTATCACAATTTCATTGTCTGCTTTGGATTTTTTGACAATTTCAAAAGATGAGACAGGGCCTTCAACTTCATCTAATTCTGGTAAGTTCATTGTTATTTCACTATTTTGGTTGTTTAGTGGATGAATGATTTCAGTTGAAAAAAGATAAACTTTTTTCAGTTCTATTGTAGCTTCAGTGTTATGTTCTATTGCCTTGTCCTTTTCAACTGAAGTTTTTTCAACCAATTCATCTTTGACAATGTTTGCAACATTCTCTTCTTTGTAAACTATTTCAGACTTGACTTCGATGAATTTTTCTTGTGTTGACGGCTTGTCATACAAGATGATATGTTTTTCTGTTTCATCTATTATTGCTACAACCGTGACCGGACTAAATCTTATTTCATGTTCGCTGATAACACTTATAATGGGTTTTTCTGTTTCAAAACTTAAAATCAGTTCACTTTCTTTTCTAACTTCTGTAACCGTTTCAAAATGTTCAATTTGCTCTTCTGGTTGAGTCATTTGCATTGTTAATTCTGTAATAGTTTCGCTTAAAGAATGAACTAACTCCGTTGAAAACGTTCTTATTTCGGACAACTTTTGTGGTTCAATAATAGTTTCAATAGTGTGCTCAACAGGTTTTTCCGCTTCAACAACTTGTTTAACTATTTTTTCCTTTTCTTTGCATCTTTGAAAAATGATATCATCTTTGACAATGTTAACAACATTCTCTTTTTCTTGAATTATTTCAGACTTGACTTCGATAGATTTTTCTTGTGTTGACGGCTTGTCATACAAGATGTTATGTTTTTCTGTTTCTTCTATTATTGCTACAACTGTGACCGGACTAAATCTTATTTCATGTTCGCTGATAACATTTATAGTGGGTTTTTCTGTTTCAAAACTTAAAATCAGTTCACTTTCTTTTCTAACTTCTGTAACCGTTTCAAAATGTTCAATTTGCTCTTCTGGTTGAGTCATTTGCATTGTTAATTCTGTATTAGTTTCGCTTAAAGAATGAACCAACTCCGTTGAAAACGTTCTTTTTTCGGCCAACTTTTGTGGTTCAATAATAGTTTCAATAGTGTGCTCAACAGGTTTTTCCGCCTCAATAACTTGCTCAACTATTTTTTCTTCTTTGCATTTTTGAAAAATGATATAATCATTTTCTGGTTGTTCACATTCTACTAAAATTGGTTCTGGACTTAGCCTTATTACATGTTCAGTAGTCACTATGTTGGAAGGTTTATCTTCTTTAAATTCGATTACAATTTCGCCATCCCGTTTTGATTCTTTTACGATCTCAAAAGTCGAAACTCGATGTTCAATGTTTTCCACTAATTCAGGTATATCCATAGTGATTTCAGTAACAGCATCACCAAGATTATGGACAGTTTCCGTCGAATACAGTTGTGGTTTTTGAGGTTTAATTATTGTTTCTGTACTGAACTCAAACAATTTTTCAATTGTTTCTTTTACATTTTCCGTTAATTTGTCGTTTGATATATTAAATTCATTGCTTTTTATTAAAATATCAGTAGTTTTTTCAACAGGCATTGCTTTCTGTAGTTCATTTAATTTGATTTCAATGTGCTCAGAAACTTCTGATACCGCAAAAACAGTGACGGGACTCAGCCTAAATTCTTGCTCGCTTATCATTGAAGCAATTGGCTTTTCGTCTACAAATTCCAAAATTATCTCGCTTTCTTTCTTAATTTCGCTTACATTTTCAAACTGTTCATCCTGTTCTTTGGGAAGTGTCATAGTTATTTCTGTATTTGAACTAGACAATGAATGAATTAATTCAGTTGAATACACTTTTTCCACAACATTTTGCTGCGATATGAAAGCTTCAGTAACGTGCTCTTGTTGTTCCTCTTGTTCTACGGATTTTTGATATGTCATTTCTAATATTTCTGGTTCTTCTAATATGATATTTACTGTTTCTGGACTAAACCTCAATTCACATTCTGTAATTATTGATTTAACTGGCTTGTCTTTTTCCAACTCCAAAAAGATTTCATTTTTTCTACTTATTTCTGTAACAGTTTCAAAATTCGTTGAAATGTCATTCGGAGTTTTTTCAGTTTGTGCAACGATCATAATTTCAGTTTTAGGCTCGTTTAAGTTATGCGTGTGTTCAGTCATAAAATATTTTTCATTAAATGTTTGACGGTTCATTAGAGTTTCAACAGTGTGTTCATACAAATGTTCTTCGATTTCAGATATTTTTTGTTTTTCAAAAATATGCGCAATATTTTCTTCACAAATTGTTTCTGAATTTGCTTCAATAACAGGTTCTTTTTCAATTAGTTGGTTAATTACAACGTCAACCAATTCAAGTGGTTGAGTAGCAAAGGCAATAGGAACGGGACTGAATCGAATTTGATGTTTGCTGATATTTACCATTGGCTTCTCTTCTTCAAATTCAAGTGCTATTTTGCTGTCTTTTTTAATTTCGGTATTACTTTCAAATACAGGCATAGTTTGATCTACATTTCTTGCTTTTTCTACTTCCATTGTTAATTCCATAAGCTGTGGTCTAAGATCACGAATCAGTTCAGTGGAATAAAATCTTTTTTCTATTTCTAATATTTTTGGTTTAATTGCTGTTTCAGTAATAAGTTCAGTATGTTTTTCTAGCATTACGTCACAAATCTCTAGTGGCTCAAAGGTTTTTTCTGTTGCAGTCGGACTGAGTCTTATTTCATGTTCGCTAATTATATTTTTAATTGGTTTAGTGTGCTCAATTTCTAGAACTATTTGCTCATTTTTCTTAATTTCTCTAACAAACTCAGATACCGATTCCGGATAGGGTAACTCACTTCCAGACTCAGTAACCTGCATTGTGATTTCATGCTTAGGTTCATTTAAAGGATGAGTTACTTCGGTAGAATAAACTTTCTTTTCTACATAAGTTTGCGGTTCTTTAAATTTTTCTACAAAACCATCGACAACATCTAACATTTTTGGATACTCAATGTCAGACGTTAAGTTAATTTCATTGTTTTCTTCTATAACTTCAACTAAAGCTTCTACTTTTTTAATCGGTGTTAAGATTGACGTTTTCACATCTGTTGAGTGTAATGTCACTTCCACTGTTTCTTGCGCTTTATCCAAGATGACAAAATTTAATTCAGAGGTGACAGGTTTTGTTTCGTAATCGATAATTAATTCCGCTTGTGGTTTTAATATCTTTTGTAGAACAAATTCAGATGTAACACTTTCAAGACTTTCGAAATCAACAGTTACTTGTCTTGTTTCTGCAACCACTTCACCGGCAATTTCACTTGAATAGATTTCAATTTTATCAACAAATTTTGTATCTAACTCAGCTATTTGAACACAATCTAACGTTTCAAAACTATTGTCCACCACTCGGCTATTCATATGCTCCTTATTTGTTTCAAATGATTCAAGTTCTTTAACATGGTCATCCATATAAAGAAACTGAGTCACTGGAAGAGCTGAAGATTTTGGTTTAGACATGGCTGACATTTTATTTAAATTTAATGTAATATCGGTTACATTTTCAATACTGTAAAATTTTGTTTCGTAACCTAGCTCTACCATTTCTAAAGATTCCTCTTCCTCAACTTCTTCTGCATGGAGTTCGTCAGTCGCTGTGAATGGAAGCTCCACATTAACAGTTCTTTCTTTGAAACCCTCAGTGATCAAATCCATAATTAATTTTGTTTCTTTACGTGATTCAGAAATGAATTCACTGACCTCTTCGGGTTCGACGTCCACATTTATTTCTAATTTTTCGCTTCTTTCTTTCACATTTGTAATAATTTCACTCAAATGATATTCCGGAACTTTTACAGTGTACTTTATTTCATTACTAAATTCTTCTACAACCACAGGTACTATGGGTATTCCAACAGCCGTTATGTGATTAGATGTTTTTTCAAATTCAAAAGTTACAGTTTTTGTAAGCACATTTATTTCGTCTGAAACAATTTTTACCACTGTAGGTTGTGCCGCAACATCTAAGTAGCATTCAAAAGATGATATTTCAAAAGTCGGTGACACAGTCAATTCTCTAGATAGTCTAGTTTCAAATTTTGCCGTCGAGTTAACAAAGGATTGATCAGTGTTTTTAGAAAGAGGAACCGAAAAAGTAGTTGACTCAACTTTTCTTTCTGTAGCAGCGTGATAAACTTCCGGCTCAGAAGTTATTTTTTCGACTTTGCATAAAACAGTGTCCTCTAAAGTAGAACTTACAACTTTGGCAACCGACTTGGACGTCAAAGGTTTAAAAATGTCAACGGTCACACGGTCAGCGAGTTTTGTTTCAATCGCTTCCGGTTCCAGTCCGACGTGAGCAGTAGCGCATTCAACCGGACGAACATGATGAAAGGGCACAGTGCGAGTTTCTGGCCTTAAATGCTGAGTTCCATATTTTAAAACCACATCCCTAATTTCTGGCAAAACGACATTACAAACAACATCCGCAACTTCATTCACGCCAATGTCATCCACTCGCGTATCATTGACAAGCACCGCTCTATTTTCAGGCTTACTTTCTATCATTAGAACCGCTAAAGAATGAGTAGGCTCGGTAGGTACAACTGCAGCATTTGTTTCTTCAGTTGTTTTTATAAGTTCCCGAGTCGTTTGAACAACATATGGTGTTACTATTTGTGGTGCAACTTGCGTCTGAATCGGACTTCCGGAAGCGATTGAAATATCTTGCGTCAATGTAACTTTTCTTTCAATAGGTTTGACCAATGGGATGTCGAATGTAGCAAGAGATGTGACTTCCACCGGTACATCTTCTTTTTCCTGTGATACTCTTTTTTGGACCTGCCACTTCACATCTGCCATTAGAATTGTTTCTTCGTAACCACGTTCGGCCACGTCAAATTCTTCAATGACCATTTCTTCAAATTTTCTGTTGACTTGGCTGTCACCTTCATGGACTTCTTTTTTCAATTTATCCATATTTTCAAGAAATTTTTTGGTTCGAGTCTGGAAATCGCTGTCATCCATAGAAGAGGACGAAAATATAGACTCAGTTTGAGAAGCTGTTGCTTCTTCGCTGTCAGGTATGTATTCATAAACTGTTTGGAAAATTATTTCTTGCATTAAATCATTGAAATTCGCAGTTCTTTTAAATAAAAATCAAGTAAATTTTTTACAGTACTACTAACTAATTTACAAATAAAATCATATTAATTTATCAAACTACTTACTAACTACTTATCACTTACTTTAATCATGAATTATATTCTTAAACTAACAAAGTTTTAAAGATAATTTTTACTGAATGATTAAACCATTGGTTTAACTTTTTATGTCAGATAAATTAAACGGAAAACTATAAACTCGTTAACCTTCTACGATCAATTGAGCCCTCGTCGTGGCAGAACCAAATTTATTGACGGCCACACACTCGTATATACCAGTGTCTTGTGGGAATACTTCTATTATGAATAATATCACATCTCCGGTATCCCTATTATATGACGTTCGAAAATCCGGATTATCCAATACCAATTTTCCATTGTGATACCAAGTAACATCGGGCATAGGGTTAGCTTTGACTTTGCAAGTAAATCTAACCTCGTCCCCATCCATAACTTTTTGAGATTGCAACTGCCATAAAAATATTGGTGGTGTGCCAGTTTCAACGACGGCTATCTTAACTTCCTGTCTCTGGGTTTCCATAGCCTGAATACGTTTAGTTTTAACAATTTCCAAGGCACTCATTTCCGTAACATCATGAACGGTCGGTTGTTCCTCCACTTCAACTTCTAGTCTTACTGGTTTCGGGGCAGATTTTTGCATTACAAGTACTTGTGATAATTCCGGTTTGATTGGCAGATCTAAATGCAATACCATTTCTTTAGGCTTCTTTCGCAGCTCAACTGCCAACGTTTCTGAGAATCTTCGCTGATGTTTGATAAGTGGAATCGTAAGCTGTTGTCTTTCCGTGCAGGCAGCTTCAACTCTCTTTTTCAATTCTATCATCATTTCCTGCGTCACGATAGGTGGAGGTTCCACGTCAACCTCCATTTTGATTCCGACTGGAACAGATTCTCTGCGAACCAATAATTCAGATTTTTGAATTACTGGTTTCGGTAAATGAAACTGCAAAGCCATTTCCTTCATCTTTTCTTTGTGATCAACTGCAATTGTTTCTGAAAATCTTCTAGCTTCTTTCGTAGGTGGCATGTGGAGTAGCGGGGACTGAGTCATGGTCTTAATGATTTCAGTGGTCTGGTTCATTGTTATGCATGGAGCTGCGTAGTCAATCTCATCTCTAGATGTAGATAACGAAGTTGACGGCACTGTAGATAAAAATCAACGAAGTAAATAAATAGATCAATGATCTCTAATTCTTCAAGTATTGATTTACAACTTGAGAATCTATTTTTTGAAATAGTAATGATGTGTTTTTGTTTTGATTTTTTCAATTTTATAAAAAAAAATTTTTTCTAAATTTAAAAACAACAAAATCATTATATCATTATGTTTGTATAAGAAGAAAGATGCCCTAAATGAGAAAAAAACAAATCATTCATACTCATTAGCAGTACTACCTCGAACAAACAGGTGGCAATGAGTGACGGCTGTCCCGAATTCATTTTCAGCTTTGCAGGTGTATTCGCCTTCATCTTCGGGGAACACTTCCACAATGACGAGAGTCGATTCACCTCGTACTTTGTTCACCTAACGAATTTATTTGGTCATTGAAAAAATAATTTTAAAATGTTTTAATTTTTTGAATTAGGACAAAAAACATTAAGTTAACAAAAATAAACAAAGAGTTGTGTTGTTTTCTTTATTTGAGTAGAATACCATCTTACGTTGATTTTAAAATCTTGGCTAGGATGAATAGGTTGATTGTTGAAATACCATGTCACCGATGGCATTGGCTTTCCTTGAAAAATAACCCTAAAAACAACTTGTTCGTTGTCACATGAAGACTGATTTCGCAGGGGTAATGTAAATTTTGGCGGCTCTTTATCAAGCATCGTCTGCAACTCTGACGTCACCAACTCCTGTTGTTGTCTGGGAAAGAATGTAGTTGTCGTTGTTGTAGGTTTTGGTCTTTGATCAACTTGAAATGACTCGATAGATTCAAACTGAACTGTTGAAATAGGCTGGTCTTCTGAAATTAGTTGAAGATTTGAACGTGGCTAATGTTTTTGACAATTATTCACTACTTATCTAATGAAATAATAGTGGAAAATATAAACAAAATTGCCGCTAAACAACTTTTCTTAAATGCACTAAAGTTCCATATAAAAACCCTCCATCAATATCTATACGAACTTTTAATTCTGAGCAAAGTCTTGGTTGAGGCCTCCCCCAAGTTATTGCTCGCTTTGCAGACATATTCACCCGCGTCAAGTGGACTGACATTGTGCAGTGTCAACGTAGTTGTGGTCCGGTCAAAGGTCAAAGTTGTACGCGGGGTGTTCGTAATCTCCCTACCGTTGAACAACCAGGTCAGCATCGCTTCCGGTTCCGCGTTGACTTTGCACGCAAATCTTGAATATTAAAATCATTCAAAAATTGAAGGTAATGTATTAGTAGGTAGTTATCACATTCGCTTACTATTATTATTAAGCCTGAAATATTCAATTGTATTGTTCATTTATGGATTCAAACTTTTTACATGCCAGCTCAATCATAATTACTTGACGGTTTCTCCTTCATAAGCTTCTGTTAATGGAAAAAGATTTTCAATGAATGATGGAGAATTTTCCACAACTCTCGTTTCCTGGTCTCCAACGACTGTCACCTTCTCCTTCTTCACTGAAACTGTCTTCTCCGTCACCGTCACTTCAGCGTCGGGAGCTGGAATATAACGATGGAAGTGATTAAAACAATTCGTTTCTATAAAGTTCAGGGAAACATGAAAAATTGGTAGCCATCATAATAAAAGAGCAACAAACTGATGTGAAAAAGATGATGTGGTACTAACGGACAACAACAACGTTGGCGGTGCATGTGGCCTTTCCCGCCAAATTGCTCGCTCTGCATGAATACACTCCAACGTCTTCTGGGCGGACATCAATGATTTTCAAAACGCAACTTCCGGTGGCCGAATCAAAACTTGCCACGTGTCTGTACGTTAATGGTAGGTCTAATTTATCCTTCAGCCAGACTATTTCCGGTTGCGGCACTCCAGAGACTCTGGCTAGAAACTGGCATGACTCCCCTGGTCTCACAATGCATGGCTGGATGGGTTGGATAAAGCGAGGAGGCTGACCACTCGTTCGTTTCACGGCCTGTGTGTAAGTGTTGGAGGCATGAGATGTTTCTAAATATGTTATCAACGCAAACAAAAAATTTATTACCACAATTTAACATTTTAATTTTTTTGAACTTCATCTGAATCAACTTTTATTCAACTTTCAAATTCAACTTTAAAATAAAATTGAAATAATACGGAATAACCGTATCAACCTTCTTAATGACCGTTATGTCTCCGTTGACAATCGGGGCCTCATCAGATTTGGCAGGTTGAGGTGGCGAACGAACGGTCAACGTACACTCACTGACCGCTTGGCCTACAAAATTTCATTTGCGAATAAAATAAAATCCAGCAGCTAAATGAAATAATCAATTTTTAAAATTAAAAAAATTTAAATCTGTAAATAAAACATAAACAGATATAGTTTTCATGTGAAAAGATGTTGAAACATGAAACAAAATCCTCACCAGCTTGATTGGTGGCAATGCATCTGAACTTTCCTTGGTCATCTGGCAAGCAGTCGACGATGACCAGTTCAACATTGCCAGTTTCTTTGTTGCAGTTGATGACAAAGTCTTCACATTTGTCGATGCACCGGTGGTTATGGTACCACGTGATTTCAGGAAAGGGTTGACCTTTAACCTGACAGGTCAAAACGACTTCACGCCCGTCTGTGCCAACAACGTTTTCGAGATTTCGAACGAAGAAGGGAGGAACAGGTCTTGGTTCAGAAGCTTCATTGATTCGTTTGAAAATGTTCAGAAATAAAACCGAACAATTAAAGTGAATGAAAATCGTAATATTCAATGATGAACACTTACATATCACAATTAGTGTTGTGCTGGTGATCGCTTCACCGGCACTTGACGAGGCCTTGCAAGTGTAAACGGCCGAATCTCGGGCTGTTACATCCCTGATTTCTAGAACGTTCTTATCTCCTTGCACACTTTGCATGAATTTATTGGAAGGAGGTAGGGAGACTCCATTAATGTGCCACGTGACGTCAGCAGGGGGGCTGGCCTTCACCTTGCATTCCAATCTGGTTTCATTTTTATGAATTAATATTTTATGTAAATTTCATTCAATGTTATAACTGTAGATAATTATAAATTATATTAAATTAAATTTAAATTATTTTTTTTACAATCAACAGGCAAGTTTCGATTTATTTACGAACGCAGTATTATTGTCTTGTTCGTCGTTAACATTTTTTATTTAAAACAATTAGTTTCATTAATTCAATTTGCAGCAACATACCTGGCTACTGTTCTCTCTGAAACTTTTGTTTCTGGCTTCAAAGTGACGACAAAAACTGGCGGCATGGATAGGGATGTCGTTGGTGGTGGAGCCGGTGGCTGAACTGCAGTCGTTGCAGCTGCTACAAGTTTTTCAAAAATGTTAAGTGGTTAAAAAAATAGTAATTTTTAGTATTAAATAATTTATTAGTAGTTAGTAAATAAGAAAGTATGATTTTCAACAATAATGAGACAGACCTACTACTACTTCCACCACTACTACTTCCACCACTACTACTTCCACCACTACTACTTCCACCACACTACTGCTAACCTAAAAAATGTTTCCAAAAAAATGACGCAACTTTGAAAATATAATTTGAATGAACGAGGGCTGTGAAAACATTCTAACGTTGGTGAACGACCACGGTAGTTTTGCAAACGGCATCCCCGAGTTCGTTGAAGACTCTCAGGACGTAATCACCTCCATCATTCGGCTGGAGATTGGTCAGTATGAGTAGGATGACCCCATTGTCGTAGGATAGGTTGTGTTTGGTGGATGGCTGGATGGGTCTGTTCTTCGTCAGCCACTGGAAGTTAGGGGGAGGGTTAGACTCCACTTGAACTTCAAGCCTGGCAAATTTAAGGGAAAATTACAAACTTTGAAACTATGTCTCAAAAACGTAAACACACGTTAAACCGTGTAATATGAGAATAGTACTGAATATAAAAACATGTAAAAAAAAACAACTTTTTTTATTTTTAATGATTGATTAGTCGGACTTCAAATTTTTCACGTTTTTCTGAAATTTTTCGTTGATTTCTCGGTATTGTTGCGGTTGCGCTTATGTTTGAGAACACCGAACCAGAAGAGCAGTGAGCGAGAGAAGAAAAAAATAGTTTTCGTTTGGATAGACTGGACACGTGTTTCGTCCTTACCGGGAATTCATCAGCAGCCCGAATACCTATCGGAAGAGCTATCGCAGTTTCTTATATAGCCCACACAAATTACCTCGTTAGCTCGTGGTATTTCATTTATTATTGAAAATTGTTAGTTTCCAGTCGTTAGGATTTCAATTCGTCAGTATTCTGTGGCAAATTTTAAACTTAACAATCTAAAAACTGAAATGAATATCGTTCGCGAGCGTTGTGAGTCAAGAAGCTAAAAAAACGTTGGGATCATAGGCAGAGAGGTTAAAACTGTTCAAAAAAACATTGGATGTTAGCGCCTTCACAAAGACCTGAGGGACCCTGCTCTAAGTGTTGACAAGTCCAAGAGGATGTTGAAAACTTATTCATTTTTGATGTTTTATCAATCAATAACGATTATTTTTTATCAATTTAATAAATGATATATTTGTTCATTGGTTATTTTTGACAATCGTTCATTTGTAAGCATTTTTGAAAAACTTTTTAATTAGCGCCGTATAAATGTTCTAATGATGATGATGAGATGATAATCAAAGATTGAATGTACATCGCAGTATAGGATATCTTACTTGATGACACTGCCAACGGCTCCAACAACCGACGGAGGCAGACTTTTGGTGATGATTGGAGGTTTTTTTGGTGCAGAAACAGGTGCTGCATGGAATACGTCCATGCTTTTTGAAGATACTTTCGTGCCGTCTGCCGAATAAAAAATTTTAAAAATCATCCACAATATCTTAGTTTCAGTTTTTGCAACATAAAACACATCAGAGTGAATTAAAATTTACATCAACACATTTTGTTAAATGTTATTAAACCACTATTCATTCGGGATAAAGAGAATAAACTCGAACCAAGGACGTTGAGTTTGGCAGAACACTCGGCGACACCTGCCGGGTTTGTGGCTCTGCACGTGAAGACACCAGCGTCTTCAAATTGCACCTCCTTAATTATCAACCAATACTTATCGCTGTTTTGTAGAATCTGTCGTATGTTGTTTGGATGATTAAATCGTTATATTGTGTAGCTGGATAATGATTTGATTTTATTGAATGAAAGATGTATTTAAAGTTATAATAAATATATATTATTCAACAAATTCGTCCAATCACAAACCTGGAAATCAGGTCCATGAAATATTTGCTGGCCTTCGTGGAACCAAATGACGTCAGGGGTTGGGCTGCCTGTCAGAAAAACTTCAAAAAGAGCCTGACCACCTTTGATGACGTCAATTTCATAAATGGGCTTCAAAAACTGGGGCGGAGTCATCTCGATGAAGTTCAGTTGACTGACAACTGCTTCCTTAGGTTGCGATGCCGTCGAATAATGAGGATGGGCTGTTTGTTTGTTGTCAGCAAACTTTTGTTATTTAATAAATTCATTCATTCACTACTGGTTCTACTGGTTACACGAAATATTTCAACAAACAATTTTTTCAAAAATTGATAGGTAAATAGAAAATAAAAATAAACAAATATTTGACACTAACATCTTATGAAAAGTTTTCCGCTAGTTTCAACATGCCCTTTGGCATTCCTGGCAACACATTTGTACGATCCTTCGTCTTCCGAAAACACGGCTGCCAACTTCAAAACATGGCTTCCGTTGGGTTCAGAGGTCATGGTGAAATATTTGGAAGGTTTGATTGGCTGACCATTGTGGTACCACGTAACTACAGGGTAGGGTTCACTGACGATGACGCATTTTAATTGGACGGATTCGCCTTCGTTGGCTGTGACGTCTTGAAGGGGCTGCAGCAACTTCGGGAAAGTATGGGTCGATGGTGGAGACGGAGCTTTCACGAATCGTGGCTCACCTGGAAAACAGTTCACTTTCATTAAATTCTTATATTGATGTCAAATGTGTTTTTTTCAACAGTTCAATCCGATTAATTTGTTTATTATTCAGCTGAATAAAACCATTATTTCAAAAAAATATTCAAAAATTTGTTAACTTGTTGAAACATCTAACGTATTTGAGAACGTTAACTTTGCAAAAAATTCAACTAATAAAAAAAGTCAATTTGATAAGTTAACAAGTGAATAATGCATTTCTCCACGGAAATAAATGAGTATCCAACGCTCCTCAACAACTCATCATCATACCTTTTATGGTCAGCTTGGCCGAAGTTGACTGCCTGCCGAGTTTATTGGTGGCTTCACATACGTACACGCCCTGGTCGACAGGGGTGATGTGGTAGATGAGAAGGGTCTGGTGACCCTCATCGTCTGTCACTGTTTTGTAGCGGGGACTCTCTGGAAGTTTCTGGCCGTCCTGTTAATGGAAGAATGGAAGGTCAAGGTTACGTTGTAGGAATGGTCATGTTTAGTTAATTTGATTATCATATAGACAGCAAATAAATTGTTTAAAAATAGTTTATGAAATAGATGAACAAACTTCGAAAATATAAAATCAAATGTAATGAATAAGCAAAAATGTACTTCAAATCCATTTCCAAGCACAACAAAAACATTAAAATAAATAACAATGACTTTGATGACTTTCTACGCAAGATGTCTCACCTTGAACCACGTGACTTCCGGCTTAGGATGGCCTACAATTTTACAGTCAAAAGCAACTGGTTCGTTTACGTTGACGGATATGTCCTGGAGGTAATTTTTCACTTCCGGTGGAGAATCCTTGACCTTGTCAAAATCATCTGTTCGGTAGGTGGATTGTAGGATTATTAAGTAAGTTGATGAGCAAAAACAAAATTATAGTCTCCAGTTCATATTCAAAAAACTGCACTAACCGAACAAAATATATTACAAATGATTCGAAACACGTTTCAAAATCACTGTTGGTAATTTATTACAGTTTTGCCAGCCAGTCTATTTTAAAACATTTCAAATCCTTCAACATTTGTGCCGTAGAAATGTCAGCAACATAAATATATTTATTATTATCACTGTAGAGATTCTTGGAATAAAAAGCAAACCTTCGACTTTCAGGACAGCTCTGCACTCTGCAAATCCAGTGTCACTCAGGGCACGAACGCTGTAACTTCCGGCGTCTTCTGGAAATACTTCCGGTATGAGCAGCTGACTGCTTTGAAATGATTGGCTAATTTGAAAATCACGTGACGGTTGAATTTCAACGTCATCTCTGTACCATTTTATTTCGGGAGCAGGAAATCCGGTAAAAAAGATTTCAAATCTGTAATTTAATTATGAAATTGAATGTCAATGAATGTAGTTTGTTCAGAACATGCATTCGTGTTTATTTATTGTTACCCATTAAGTATTCACTCATCAATTCATTGTTGTCAGTCATCAATTCATTGTTGACCATTATCAATTTATTGCCGACCATCATCAATTCATTGTTGGCAATCATCAATTCATTGTTGTCAATCATCATCTCATTGCTGGCCACCATCAGTTTGACTCACTTCACAGGAGCGCCTTCCTTAGCAGAAACATTTTGCAGTGATTTCGTAAAGACTGGCGTTTCTTTCTTGATGGGTTGAGTTTTCTGAAACAGCTTGCAACTGACCTCAAAATGATCGGTGTCAGGCTGCTCGATGATTGTGGTGGTCGTCTTGCTTATATGGACAGTAGAGTCTATGAATGAATGTCGGCTGTTGATGTCCGGCTGAAATTTTGATGGCCCGTTCGGCAAAAACTCCACAGGACCTGTCATCATGTATCATTATTACTGTTATCACCATCGTTAAAATTATCATTATTATTATCATCGTCGTTATCATCCTTCAGTTGCCTAATCATCCTTCCCATCCCACCGTCTTTTCTTTATCAGTGAAAGTTTTAAGATTGAGATCATCTTATTCATCGAAATCAGCGCTAGCATTTTCGTTATTCTACCACATGTCGTCTGTTCTCGCAAATCCAGCCTCTGACCAATCAATTCAAATTTCATTTAATAACTTCTCACCGAATGATGGTTTGGCTTTCCAGTCGTCCTTGGCCATCACCTTCAGTGACGTCACAGCTTCGGCAACGTTGACCTGATTCCTGGCAACGACCCTGACCTCTCCTGAGTCGTAATCACGTGCCTTGGCGATTTCGAGCACGTGATTTGAACCGTCGTGAGTCACGCTAAATCTTTGATTCTGATAAATTGTTAATTAACTTATTTATATAGTTAATAGTTAATTATTGCATATTAATAATTTAATTAACCTGGTTGTAATTAAATTTTTGTGCCACAAACTTTGAACACGCTTTCCACTCTACTCGAAGTACGCATGCATTTGAATGCACAAACTGTTTAAGCTACTCAAAGAGTGTCATCCACATTTAGTGTGCGACGGTTTTTAGTTTCAGACAGACGAAGTTCGAACCAGGTCAGCGCGCAGTAGCTTTTGTTCAGCAGTCAAACAACCTGAGCTAACTTGCCACGAAAAGCTTTTAAATTGTCACAAATCCACTAACGCTAATAGCTTCATCTCCATTAATGTACCACGTGACTTTTGGCCTGGGATTTCCGTTGACCTTGACATGGAATCTGGCCGGTTGACCTTCATCGACGTTTACATTGCTCGGAAGAATCTCAAAAGTTGGAGCAGTTTGTTGCTCGGTGACGTCATTAATTTCGCTGATTTTTATTAGTTGATTGGTGTTTATCAAAGTTTTAAAGTAATTTTGTAATATTTCATGCGCTATGTTCCTTTTAAAAATTAATTTTTTTAATTTAACCTCGACATTTCCCACCAATTATACTATTGATATTTTGTAAAATTTTAATACTTTATCGCTGCCGACATCATCTTTTATTTATTATCGCTATCATAAGACGTCACATTCACATACGACACTCTCATCAATCTGACAATTATCATCAAACTCGTCACTGATATAATTATTGTTATCACTACCACAAGTCACCCTCACCACCACAATAATGACATACGTTTGAGGAAGATGGTGCAGGCCGTCATCCTCACGGACTTGCGATGTATAGATCACCGAACCCGAGCCTAAAAATAACAAATTACTCGTCACAATAAATTCTAATTATACTAAAAATAATTTTTATTAAGATACCGTAATACAATAATAAAACGACAACAAATGTAATAGTGATACCTTAAAATAAAAAATTAGATACAATGAAAACACAAAAAACTGTGAAACACAATACCACAACACATCAATACGCTCACAACACGCTCACACACCACACACAAAAATATAACAAACATACACCCATGCACACACTTTCTCACACACACACCCACCACACACACAAATTCCTAACCGGCACAGTTGAGTTGGGCGTGGGTCGTATCAGAGCCCCACTTGTTGACGGCTCGGCACATGTAGGTGCCATTGTCCTCAGGGTAGGTGTACAGGATGTGCAGAGTTACTTTGCCGAACTCATTCGTCTCTCTGAATCGGTGGCCTGTTTGTGGTTTTGATCGTTTTAACAATTGCGAAAGGATGAATATTTTCATAATTGGTGTGAAGGCGTGTGCGCGTATGATTAGTGAAATATTTTATTTAGGTATGAATATGATAAAATGTCGAATGTCGAATGTGCACAACTTAAACACAGTTAAATAAAACATTGATGGTGATACATGAGCATCAAATAGGATGAAAGATAGTGGTGCATGCATTGACTGTAGGGCAAGTTGAACAAATGAAATACATTTTTATATGACTGCAGCGTTTCACGGGTTAAAGTGTTCATTATAAATTTAAATTTCATATCTTATTTATAAATTAATAATTAATATAAATTAAAAGATTAATTATAGAAGCATCCCATCATCAGTAAACATGAGCAGCAGCTACAACCACCACAAACAGCACAAACAAAGCTGACCGTGCTTCAGTAGGACACCGTCCTTGAACCACTCAACCTTCATATCTGGATCACCCAGCGGGACCAACCGACATTCGAACTTGGCTGGTTGATTTTCAGTCAGATTTAAAAGCGATTTAATTGGCTGAACAAATTTGGGGGGTTTCGGAACATCTCTGTTGAATTTGGCATCGTCTTCGCTCTCCTTGCGTTCCCAAGACGGGTGATGTTGTACCGTCGGTGTCGGTGTTGGTGTCAATCTCAGTTCAGCCCTGCTGAGGTGGGAGGGGGATGCAGAGAAAGTTGCCGAGTCTCCAACTGGTCTGAATGGAAAGGTTGGTTCAGAGGGTGGTCGAACCGGAGAGGTCTTGCTCCTAATGAGTTTAATTAAATGCAAATGTTAATGTTAGTTATGAAGCAATTATTGCAATGAATTCGAATGAAGTGCTAAATGATTAAACTCACGGAGTCGACTGTGTACGCCTTGGCAGACTGTCGTAGGTCGGTTGTCTTGGCGACGCTGACGTAAAAAATTTAACCAAAAAAAGTTAATAGAATTGTTAAATAACAAATGTAAAGACAGATTAAAAACAATTAAAACAAGAAACATGTATGAACATTTGGCGACCAATATTAATGATTACTTACGTTGAACTGTTAATCGTACCCTCTGAACCTGGGCTCCCGACTGGTTGAACGCAGTGCACTGGTAGGTAGCAGAATCTTCAGGTTTGCAGGAGGAGATGGAGAGGGTGGTTCTGTGGCAAGAAGTTATAAATTTTCACTTAAAAACTGCTGTAATTTATTAATAATGCAAGTATATAATGTGTTAGAATTTTAGATATATTTTTACAGAAGAATTATAAACGTCAATTTCAAAACATTTACTGGCTGCATCACATTCAGAAGCCATTTAGTCAATCAATAAGTATTAAACGGACAACTCCAAAAGCGTGCAACCATCCAACCAATCCACAAATTAACCAACCTAGATCCATTCTGTTCAACGTTGTACCTGGAACAATCCTTATAGGAATCTAATGCCCTGCCATCCTTTTGCCAGATGTATTGAGGGTAAGGAAATCCTGAAGCTTCTGTCATAAAGGAGACTGGATTCCCTTCCTGAATAACTTGATCACTCAACGGAACTGAGAATTCTGGTGGAAACGGATTGGGAAGAGCTGGAAAAAAATGAGTTAAAATTAATTAACTTTTTAAATAAATTAAATAAACTATAAACTAATCCTTAACAAATAAAAAACATTGAAATAATCAAGGTTTAACAAACTATTTTACACAGTTTTATTTATTCACCAGTTTTCGCTATAAAACGAAATTATTAAAAAAATAATTTCAAAAATAAAATAACCGTCAACATTAAGCGCTACATTAAACTGATCACTTCCTGCCGCATTTGTAGCTATGCAGGTATAATTTCCAGCGTCATGTTTCGATACGGAATCGAAGATCAGGGAGTTCACTCCCGCTTCGTTGATGACGATTTTGTGCAGGCGGTTCTCGAGAACTTTTATCCCATTCCTGTACCAGTTGACATCCGGGGTGGGCCGCCCATGAACCACACAATCAAATCTAGCCATGTGGCCTTCAGGAACGATGATGTCACGTGGAATTTTGCGGAAGTGGGGTTTGAAGTATTGCTCGGATACTCCTCCCAACTCGTTTGGTCCTATTTTAGTGGGACTGGTCCGATGGATGGCGGTGATTAAATTGATGATAGTGGTAATTATTGCGATGAGGGTGATGATGATTTAACAATGATGAAAATGACAATGATGAATGTGAGAAGGACAATCGGGAAAGAAAATGGAAAATAAAATGAATAAATAATAGGTACCCACCTGATCCCAAGTCTCATGAGTGCTTCCGGAGAAAGATTGGAACTTTCATCGACACCAGGAGATGGCGGTCTGGCTGGTGTTGGCAGAGGTGGTGCTTGCTGAGTCCTGAAGTCAGCTTCCTGCTTCAATCGCTTCTCAAAACTTGGAACTCTAAACGGCTGCGATGATGGTTTAAAATTCAAACACGTGAAAAAAAGGATGAAATTGCAGTTTATCAAATTAATCATTATTTAGCGGCTAAATATTTATAAAATGTATAAACCACCTCTTCCGGTTCCGGTTTATAAGGTGCATAGGCGGGGAAAGCTGGAGATTTTGGAGTACCACTTTTTCGGCCTGATAAGTCTGTAATTGAATTTTATTTATTCTATGTTTTTAAAGATTTGTGTCAATTAAACATCTTTGATCTTTTAATTGAAAATATATAAAACAGCACAAAAGTTTAATTTAAAAATTGAACAAACCAGGAAGATGCAAAGTAGCGGAAGTGAGGTCACTGCCCAGATGATTGATGGCCTTGCAACTGTACTCTCCTTCATCTTCATCTCTCAAATCGTAAATGGTCAATGTGGTTACCCCGGAGTTTTGATCGTAGGTTGATTTGTACCTGATTCCATGCAACACGTGACAATTCAATCAAATAATAAACTAAACATTAATACAAAATTTGAATTCAACGATTAACAGTTAATAAAAGTTTTCTAAAATTCTCGTACCTATTTTTATCCACCAATGGATGGCCTTTACGAGTCCAGAGTATTTCGGCCGGGGGGTATCCGTCCACTTTACATTCAAAATAAGCAGTACCTCCCCTCCTCAGAGGCTGATTGGCTAGTGGTTTGACGAATGATGGGGATCGTTCCATTGGTTGTCTAAATGCCGGCTCAGGTGCTAAAAATTGCATCGAATATTTTAAAAATTGTTCATAGTACAAAAATGGGATTGTTTCTTGTTCTTATATTTGTTGAGTGCAAAAACTGATGGTACCTTCCACAATGAGTGTCATCGATGTTGTAGTTGGCCAGCCAGATATTGAAACCGTGCAACTGTAACGACCACTGTCCTCTTTATATACTTGAGGTATTTTCAATCTTTAAAAAAATTTGCAATGACATTAAAATTATTTTCAATATATAATAATAAAATTAAATTTTTTCGATAATTTTTCATCAATTGAGACGAACAACAAATTGTTTAATAGAGACCAAAGATCAGCCGCAAAGCCGAAACCAACCTGCAAACACCTAGCGTGAATGTTATTTCGTAATCGGGACATGAGAATATTTCAATCTCGTTCTTGAACCATTGAACTTTATCTGGGTTCGGGTATGGAGCCAAAACACATTCCAACGTAACTGGTTTGCCCTCCACTGCTCTCACGTCTGACAACGGCTGAGATCATTTTTTTTTAATTTTTCATAATTTATTATAATTTTAATATTTAATTATATAGTTATGTTGAAACCAACTTTGAGAAAGTGAAGTTTCTTAGGAGGTGACGGTTGAACGATTTTTTTAGGAACGCTGGCGATTGGAGGGGGAGGTGTTACCGATTCCTCTTTGCTAGATACTTTTCAAGAAAAGTTAACGCTGATGATCATGATTCAGTTTTTTGCAGACCATTACAATATAAAAATTATTCGTCGGGTTTGAATAAATTTTGAATGGTTCGTGAAAATTTTACAAACCTTCTACGTTTAAATCAGCAGTGCATTGCGATTGTCCCGCACTGTTCGTTGCTTTAACCGTTATCTTGCCTTGGTCCTCGCCAAACACTTCTGGTATCAGTAAGATGTGCTCGTCGCCTGATTTTGATATTTGAAAATCTTTCGTGTTCATAATTTGTTGTCCTTGTCTGAACCATGTCACTTCAGGTTCTGGTTTGCCCGTAACTCTGACGGAGAGTTTGACAGTATCTCCTTCTCTTACGGAAGTTGATTGCAGTCGATCGAGGAAACGAGGTGGTTCTTGGGGTGCTGTATAACAAAAACGTGGAAATTGTGTTAAATAAAATAATTATCGTTGTAAAAAATTGACAGCTCATAAAATTTGAACAGTACGTTAATACAAAAGAAAATCAAAAGTACCTTTAACATTCAGTTGAGCGCTACTTTGCACTTGACCACCTTCATTTTTGGCGACACAGACGTATCTACCCGTGTCTTCTTGTGTTGCGTGTCGAATGATCAACTGAACCAAAGCTTCTTTTTTAATGATGTCATGATTTTTGTCGGGTCTAACTTCTACTCCGTTTTTGTACCATGTAATTTCCGGGACAGGTTTGCCTGAAACGTGAACTTCAAAAGTAACTTCAGTGCCCTCTTCAACGTTTAAATTTTTCAGCGACACAGTAAACTCCGGAGCCACTGGAAGTGGTATCACCAAATCGACCGGCTTGAGGAGGGCTGGTTTCTCAAGATGCGACAAAAAAGTCGGAGAAGGCACAGGTGATATTTGAGCTAACTTTGTTGTTTGAGTAATTTTCATCAAACTAGGCTGAGGTTTTTTAATTGGAGTTTCTGCAGGAGAATCACCAACGTGAAGCAACATCGTGTCTTCGACAACCACAAGCAAGGCCGAGCACGTCGCTTGTCCAACTTCATTTTCTGCAACAATGCTGTAGCGACCAGCGTCAACTACATGCACTTCAGGGATGTGCAATATGTGCTGTCCACCGGGTCCTATGCGGATTATGTATGGTGCAGAATTTGAGATTGGTTCGTTGTTGAACAACCATCTGACTCTCGGTGTTGGATTTCCACCAACTACCACAACCAAATCGCAGGGCTGACCAGGTTTAACCCTGGTGTCTCCAAACAACTTGAGGAATTCAGGAGCTGACTGGCCAGGAAGAAGGGAGGTTTTCTGAGAGTAGCTGTGACCGGCTTCAACTAAGCGAGTTTTCATGAGATGCGAGTCCGAAGTTTTGTTTGTGATAAGGGAATGATAACCTTTGGGCAGCCCCGGCGCCGTTTGTGCTCGCACAACGTTAGTACCCGCGTCTTCTTTTAATAACTCCAGGTATGGTTAAACTTTGCTTTCTCGATCTTGTTGTTTTTATCTGAAAAAACATTTTTTTTTGATTTTAGATTGTTTCTTTGATAAAATTTTATTAATGCAACATCCAGATAAGAACCTGAAAATCTGCAGATGATTGTATTTGATTTCTGCCTCGATACCACTTGACAATCGGTTGAGGATTGCCGATAACACAGCAATCAAACCTGATCAATTCGCCTTCGGTTCCTTCAATGTCCTTCAAGAGTTGAGTAAATTTTGGAGGAACGAGGTCGGCCAGCAGAGTTCCCGATGCGTCACTCATTTCGCTCAATGCTGTTCAACATGAATACTCATCAACATTACAAAAGGCTATAAAAATACTAAAATAGATTTTTGCTCTATTTGTTAAGTGTTTCAATTGTTTAAAATTTAATCAAACTGTTGTTAAGAAAAGCTAATTAATTTTATTTCACTTTTATTTCACGAGAATACAAAACTCACATTCAACTTGAAGTCTGCACGTCGTAACATCACCACCATGAACGTTTGTAGCGACACACCTGTATTCACCTGCATCTTCCAGGTACACTTCCTTGATTATCAAAGTGCATCTCTCTCCATCAAATCCTATTTGAAAATCTTTTGAATCTTTCAGCTGTTTGTCATCTCTGTACCACAGTATCTAAAAAGACAACAGAAATGATAATCTGATGTTTGCCGCAACAATTAAATGCATATCAAAACAAACACGAATGTGTACAATTTTTATACTTATTTAATGAAAACTTTCATTCATAACATATTATTATTGCAATATAAAATATCTAAAAACGTTACAGCACCTGTGGGGTGGGAAAACCAATCACGTGACATTTGAAGTGAGCCCTGGATCCCTCCTGCACGTCTTTGTTTTGCAAGAAATCCACAAATTTTGGCTTGCATGGTACTTGAGATCCGGGAATTCCTGACGACAAACTCAAACCTTCGATGTCGAGATGACATGAGGTTCTTGTTTCGCCTCCCAAGTTTCTGGCCACCACTGTATACAAGCCTGCATCTTCGGGAAAGAATTCTTTGATTTCCAGCGCCGAATATCCGTGATCGACAACAATTTTAAAACTGGAACTTGGAATTATTTGGCCGTCGTTTCTGAGCCATTTGATTTGAGGAGCAGGTTCGCCAGAAAACTTAACAGAAAGTACCACTTTGGTACCTTCTTTGACTTGCTGATCTCTCAGAGCCTCTGTAAATATTGGCTTCTGAACAGCTGTTATAATGTAGCAATAGAAAAATTATCCAAGTTCGCTAAACATGAACGCAAAAAATTCTACAAATGAAAATATAGAAAAATGAAAAACATTCTTTGTCTAACATAGAAAAATATAACAAATTTTTATTTAAAAAATAAAAACACTGACAGACGACATTGATAGAAGCAATAGATTCAGCCTCCCCTCCCTGGTTAGTTGCCTTGCACATGTACTGCCCACAGTGCACATTTTTTTGCAGCTTTCTAATCTTAACGGTGTAAGTATTTTCCAATCTGCTGACTACAAAATCGTCACTGGGGCCATCCAACGGTTTGTCGTCTTTGAACCACGTTACTGTCGGAGCCGGAAATCCGGTGATTTGAACTTCCAAGATGGCTGATGTTCCTTCGGGAAGTTCGATGCAACGAAGAGGAACAACAAATGTTGGTGGGATGACCTTATGCAGGGCTTCTGCAAATTAGTAATTTTTTTTTATTTCTTTTTTCTTAAATAAAATTAATTTATACATCTTCAAAAAAATTACAATTTCATTCGTTTAAAATTTTTACAAATATTCCAATTGTTTATTAATAGTTAACAATATTTCAAGGGTGTTAGATCTATTCATTCAGATCTCACCTTTGACAGTGAGAGTGGCCGATGTTTCAGCCTCTCCAGCTTCAGTAGCAACTTTGCATCTATATGTTGAACTGTCATTGATTGTCGTCTGCGCAAACCTCAGCTGACACAAACCATTCTTGAACTCAGTGGCGAGGGCGTCGTTGATGGTGACTGGGGTGCCATTTTTAAACCATTCAATTGTGGGGTTCTTCGTGTCGCACTCCAGGCGGCATTCAAATGTGAATCTGCAACAATTATTTTAAATTATTTTTTTTATTATATTCATTCAAAACTGTTCATTCCGAAATTAATTTGTATTATTTCATTTTTTTAAATGGAAAAAATTATTTTGAATTAAGTTGTTAATTTAAAATGTAAGAACCGACCTGTTGCCTTCAACGATTTCAGCGCATTGCAGGGGCTCCACGAATCTTGGCTGCCTCGGGGCCTTCTTCTCCACCACAAGCTCCATTTGAGCCAGTATAGCCTAGATTTTGCAATAAGTTGCAAACATTTAAGAGAGTTTGTGGAAAATCTATATAAAAATCAAAATGTTGAAAAACGATAGTTCAACTCTAAACTTAGCAAAATTGTATTAGAACTGGGATTTAAAAACTACCAAAATAAAAAATGTTTATGTTAAAATTTACAGTAATTCTAAAAAAAACTGCCAACTTCTTTCTTGGATAAGTTATCTCTCAAGATGGAGAGTTCTTCAATGGCCTTGATGATGTTGTTGATCATCTCCTGGTTGCTGTCCACTACATGCTGCATTTTGTGTGGTCCGTTCACGTTCCCTTCATACGGTTTGATTGGATGGCGCAGTCGGAAATGAACAATCAGCGAATGGATTCGCCAATTAAAAATTATTTCAAATCGGTAGATAATCAACAAATTAACTAAATTTACTAAACATTGAGTCAATCGCTTAATCAACCAACCAATTAACCAACCGACCAATCAACCAACCATCCAGCCAACCAAACAGCCAACCAACCATATAAATCAGTAGCAATATTTTCCATCCTGTCCAATCTCTCGTTCTGTTGTATTGTTCCCTTGTCCTTGAATTTCACGAGCTCTCCGATCAGTTTGATGACGTCATCAGAGGTCGTACATTCGGTCGCCCTCTGGCCGATGTTGACTAGAAATTGAGACGCCCCGTTGATCCAGCCTTCGCACTGACGGAAATGATGATGATGAAAATGATGATGATGATGGTGGTGGTGGTGAAAATGATAATGATGATGACGACATCGGTAACGATCATAATTAAAAATACCTGAATTAATAATACTAAAGACTGTTAATAAACAGCCAAAATAAATAAAAATAGTCTTAAATAAAAACTTGTTAACACTTCTTTGGAAATATTAGGTACAGGTATACTTTTGTTTATATTTTGTATTTAAGATTGTATATAATTTGTATTTAAGACTGTATATAATTTGTATTTAAGATTGTATATAATTTGTATTTAAGATTGTATATATTTTGTATTTAAGATTGTGTATACTTTGTGTTTAAGATTGTATATATTTCGTATTTCATCAAATTTTGTGATACGTCACACAAAAGGTCGAAAGCTAAAGTTGAACTTTTACCAACTCACCAATTCCATATCCTCAAAAAACTTTAACGACTCATCAATGTTCTTGCGGTACGCGGAGATGGAGTTGTGGAAGTCTGACCACTTCCTCTCCACTTCCTCCACTTCTCTCTTTATTCTCCTCGAGTCGTAGCGTCCATCTTTCACCATGAGATCGGCGGTGTTGGAAAAGTTTTTCACCTGAGTTTCATGAAACGTCAAACAATTTGACAACAGTTGTTTAGAAGATGCACTTTTAATATAAAATAAAAACTCATCATTAGAATATTGCAAATTTCTTAATGCAAATCAATCGTATTTATGACAAAAACTGACCACCGATGACCACCAACAACCACCAACGACCACAAAATGTACCTTTCCTTCAATCATCTCAGCTGATTTTTCGAAGAGTTGGTATGCCTGGGAGATCATCTTGACTGATGATGTGGACGTCCCATAGTTTCCGTGTCTACTCTTCAATATTCTGTGCAGTTCGTCTAGTTCGTTGTGCAGCTGAAAGAGAAAATTTTATTCAAACGCATTCAGAAACGTTTGGTTAGAAAATTTTTTTACAATAAAAATTACAACAATCATTCAATAAAATGAAGCGCCATATAAATTTGTACATCAATATTATTATTTAATTGTGATTATATAGATTTTATAACGATTAAGCCATTTTGCAAGTTAACAAGTGCATAACAAATTATTTAAACAAACAGCATACGGTAACAAATACGACCAACCTGTCTCAAATCGAAGTAGAACTGACACATGTGCAAATTTTGCTCCAGCCTGTTCCTCTGCTTGTCCCACGTGGATTCCCAGGACTTCCTTCTCTCGTCGGCCATCATCAACACTTTCTGGATCTCCTCAGATGCGATCGTTTCCGCGTCCTGTTATCAGGAGTTGCGATTGAAATGTTTGAAAAGATGTCCATGCTGACTCTGATAATGTTGAGTTGAATAATAATTCGGGATCCTAATGAAACGAACAACAATTATAAAGGATCATCTACCTGCTGTCTAACTCTCATCACGATCTCTTCGCCCTCATTCAACGTTTGACCAATCAGATGCTTCAATTTATCTCTGTTGGATCTGTGCTCAGCCAACAGTAATTGAGCGTTGGTCAGGTTGCTGGGCAGTTGTTTTGATGAATATTCATGTTCCGTTTGTTCTATCATTTTGTCCAGCTAAATAAAGTTATAAACTTTAACCGTTATTTTTGAATAATTGCAAATAAATAAATATTCAAAAAAATTATAATTAAATTTGTCAACAATAAAAAAATCCCAAATGCTAACTTGATCCAAGTGCTCAAAGAACTTGTGAGCCATGGCGAGTAACGTTTTGTATTCGTTCAGCCTGGCCTGGAATCTCGTGTGCACCCGCAGCAACTCAGTTGTGATTTGATCTCTCTGACCACCCGTCTCGCCCTTGCTAGCCAGTATTTCCGCCTCTTTCAACAACTTTTCTATTGTTTCGTAGGCTTTCTGTAGTTCAAGTTGGAATTTTAAATTTTATTAATATTGCAAACGTAAAATTATTTAAAATAATCGTTTCAACGTGCAAATAGGTCATAACTGCGTTTTGTCAAAACTCATTCCCACACATCTTTTTGCAATTTCATTTGCTTTATAACTAAATATATCATTTACTAAATGACCGTCATTAATATCACCGACATCATCATCGTCGTCGTCGGTCATCATCGTCGTCGTCATCGGTCGTCATCATCATCATCGTCGTCGTCGTCCTCACCTTGGCAGTAGGTCTGAAGAGATCCAGCTTGTTCTGCAGTTGCGAGACCTCCTCCAGGTTCCTGCCAAGATATCCCGCCAAGTACGGCGAGAAAAATTCTTTCTCTTCTTTTGCTACCCATTCTAAACCCTTCGTGCAAAAATTTGTCAAAAACAAATTATGAATAATTTTGCAATTTTGGTTACAGAAAAATAATTTTTTATTGCACAAAATCGCGGTAAGATTTTATAAAGAAAAAAACCAACATTCTTTGCCTCTTGCATGAATTTTGACCATTGACCTTTGAACTCTTTGTTTGAGGTCACATGCACTTTCCAGTGCTGGTGGTACTCGGTGATTAAGTACTTGCGTTCGAGGAAATGGTGGAGAAGGTTTTCTACAACGGCGACTGCATGCTTTGTGTCCAACTTCTCGTCCACCTTTGCCTGTTTATTCGTTTTGTAACACTTAACGTGTAAATGTATTGAATAAAATATTGCGCGCGCGCGCGCGTGTGTGTGTGTGACTGTGTACGTGGTTGCAGTTATCATTTTTATTATATCAGGTCAGTTATCATGATCTGGACGAACGATATTTGACGCATTATTATCGCCGCCCGCCACACATCTCCATCATCATCGTGTCCATTATTTATCTCACTCACTTCCGATGCAGTTTTGATGAAATTTTTCCCGCGACTTTCGACATCGGTCAACTCGGTATTCAACTGATTAACGGTTTGCTCCTTGTACCGAACTGTCGAATCGGATACTCGGGTCGGATCGACTTTTTCAACTTTCAGGTACTCTTCAACAATGTCCATTTGAATGGCCAGCTGATGTTGGATAAGTTGAGTAAAATACTAAGTTGAAAGGTAATAGTTATGATAGTATTTTACATGATGATGAGGAGAATGATGACTATTGAAAATGATGACCAGCTTGACGATGATGATGATTTGGTCGATTAATTTGAACGTTGTAATCTTTCATTCTTCATCATAATGATAATAATTTATTTTATGCTGTGACAATGATGACGACGACGATGATGGTATTGAGAATGGGAATGAACATTTTCACGACGATCTGATGAGAGATTTTAAACGTAATAACAATGATCAACCGGTTGTCATCATCATCTGATTGTTTCTACCATCCAATTCATCATCCAAATAATTTTTGTCATCATCACCGCAAAATTGACATACTTGTTGCGCTTTCTTATGGAAAGCCACATAAACTTGAGACAGTCTAATTCTTTCTTGAATGAATGAATTTAATTCATTCCATCTATCCACTAATTTTTTTGATCTTTCGGTGGCCGCCTCACCCACGGCATTCGATGACGTCAGCAATTCGTTCAGTGACTCGCGTTTGTTCTGAAAAATAAATAAATAAATAATTAATAATAAAATATAATAAATAGAAAATAAAATATAAGATTAATTAATTTATTAATTAATTAACTAAACAATGACTAATAAATACAATAAATACACCAATGCAAAGAATAATTTTCTAAAAATCTACATTAGCCTATGACATAATTTCTAAACTATCAACAAAAAATGTATTCTTTATCTAAGAAAATCAGTAAAATCTTTCTCTTTCGAGTTTAAAAAACATTTCAATTGAAGAATTGAGGAATTTGGCTAATAAATACAAATACAATGTATAATTTCGTAATATAAGAGGTGCTAGATAAATTTTATGATAATTTATATGATATAGAATCTTTGGTAGATGACCTTGATATCTTCAACCAGACGTTCATGAAGGTCAAGAAAGTCTCTTCCAGCTGAATAGTTGCTTCCGAGGTTGTGCTGCTGTTGAAGTGTTGTCTCTACGACGCGGTACAACCACGAGTGCAACTGAATGCGTGTGTGTGTGTGTGTTTAAGTGTGTGTGCGTGTGTGTGTGTTTAAGTGTGTGTGCGTGTGTGTGTGTATTAGTTATTATGATGGACTATGCTGATGATGACAATCAATCCGATGACTTCCCCGCTCGCCTTGATGACTTGATGACAATGATTTAGGAAGGCGTTCAAAAACATCATGAAAAATTATAATACTGAGAAGATTTACAATGACCAACAAATAAAAATTTTTACCAATGTTTCAAAGTTCCAAAAAAATTCTCAACACTGTTATAAAATAATAATGAAATAAAATAAAAGAGAGAGTAAGAATGATCTAGGAGCTGACTGACCAGACTGAACTTTTCGTTGAACTTGTGTTTCACTTGATCTTGCTCACTGGCCTGACTCCTCGCCCTACATAGTTCAGACATTTTTTTGCTTCTCTCTTCCAACGATTCCATCTGGAAAATTTCAAATTAATAATCATAATCAGTTGAATCGAAAAATTTTCAAAATGCAATTAGAGACATTTTTATTGAAAATATTTTTTCTTTTCAAAATTTGATTACCAATGCAACGACGCCCTTAATTCCGGGGTGACTTCTTGTGACCCTCTCAACAAGACGTCTGCCCTCGTGAATAGGGGGTGTGCAGGTTTCCACGATGCAACTCGAAAGATAGGCGTGGCGGTCTGCCAGAGACTTCAATGTCAAGGTTGGATCAGTACTGAGTACTTGAACTTCAACCTCGTCAAGTTTCGATAAAGCCTGTTCATTTTAATAAAATTAAATAAATAAAATTGTTTGACAAAATAAAAGAATTTTTAAGATTAAAACCAACGGTTTGAGCCATAACGAAGAAGTTTCTCGCGGAGGCCAACTCCTTCCTTCTGCCATCTAACAACTGATAAAATTTCTCGCATCGTGCCTCTAACAATTTAATTTTTTGCGTAACGTCATCGAAGTTAACGCCAACATCCTGGCTGCTGCAGTGGCTGAGGTGGTCTGCCGTCTTGGAGAGCTTCATTAAGGTTGTTTCTATTTCCTGTTTATGATGACGTCATGATCATGATGACGATAATGACGATCATAACGAAGATGATCATGACGATGTCATAATTTATATAGCGTGAAATATGATAAAACTAACTTTAGCTTCCTGTTCGAACTTGGCATGGATGTCCTGCAGACGTTGGGAGGATGGCAGCGAATCGCCCAAATCCTTCTTCTCCAAATGCGGATCACCCACTTTATCAAACCATTCCGATACCTGGTGAAAAAATGACATCACACATAAATTTAAAGATATGTCAAATCTTATAATAATGTAAATTTATAATTCAATGGTTCTACGTGAATCTAGGCATAAGGCCTAGATATTTTTCAATCTTCAGAGCTCAGCCGCTTGTTTGAACAAACGAGTGTCAGAAACCAGATGGTAAAATAAAATATAGAAAATGCAGAGGACGCCATTTGAGTGATTAAACGGATCATGACCTATTTAAATGACCCGATCTACCCTGATCCAAATACCTTTTGAATTTCGCTCTCCAGTATGACCTTTTGCAGGTTGGTTTCCAGTTTCATTTTTCTCAGTGACCATAGATCCTCCAATCTGAGTTGTAAAACATTTCAAATTTGTTATTAAGGTTGGTTGAATTAAATTGCGATTCCAAATTATATTTCCATATTTCAAACTTTAGAAACATTGAACCAAAATATTGCTCTTATCTTAATCATCAGCCTTTTTGTTATCATCATCATCCCTATCATAGTCATCTTCATCCTCATCATCCTCTCAATCACCTCCTCCTTCTCTCCTGCATCAGCTCCAGGAGATGTTCGATGCCGTAGCAGGCGGCAGTGGTGGCGTGGTTCTGGTGGCGGATGTGCGTACTTCGCAGACTCATGTCCTGGATCTTCTCCAATAACAACTGACCTTCCTGCAAGGTTGTCATCGAACTTTCCAGAACACCTGTGCGCGCGTTGTGTATGTGCGTGAATATGTGCGTGAATATATGCGTGAATATGTGCGTGTGTACGTGTGTATAATGATAATAATGGTGGTGTTTAAATGAATGTTGATGACGAATCGAAAGAATTATAATGGTGTGGTGGTGGTGTTTTTGGAAATGTGGACAATGGCGACGACAAAACGTACTTTTCTTCAGCTCCTGGTGCTTCTGCAGCAGCTTCTGTGCGTCGGTGACGTCACGGGGTACGCCCACGTGACTGAAACTTTCTTGTGCTTGTTCCATCTTGCGAGAAAACTTTACAGAAAAAAGATAAAAAATCATTTTAACAAACTAAACATGAAATTTCTTATTTACTGCGTTAGCAAGAAATTTTAAGAACAAATTATATACGTGAATAACATTAGAACGAAAACCTTAAAAACAACAAATATACACAACAATACACCTAAACAACAACAGCAACACACATCAACACACATAAACAACAACAACAACACACAACAACACACAGCAACAACACACAGCAACCAACCTGTATGGCGCTCTCGTGGAAAGCGATGCTCTGATCAATTAGCAGTCCCCTCATCTCGAACTCCTTCAACATGTTCTTCCAGTTTTCAATAAATGACGTCATCATGTCTTGTTGCTGTTGTTGAGCTAGCAGATCAATAACCTCCTGTTGCTTTGACTGGCCATGCCAATGAGGATGGAGATAGAACAATTATAGTTTTAGCATCACACACACACACCAAACACACACACAAACTACAAACGACACGACACAAACCTGAACGTTATGAAGCAACTGAGCGTACTGCAGCTTCAATCTTCTTGCTTCAACGAGATTTGAACCTACGTCCAATAGCTCGGGTTCCATCCTATCAATGCCTACCTCTATCACACCATCGCTCTAGCGACATTTTTATGTGTAATTAATTAATTAACTAATTAATTAATTAATTAATTAATTGTGATTTTACAAATTTGATTTGATAATTGATTGAATTTTATATAGAAAAATGTTTGGAGATATATGCGGGTAATATGAATAAAGCCAGTGGTATAATTTTTGTTTCAAAAATTAAAAACTTAAAATTAATTAAAACTTTTTTTCCTGTAAATATGATTTATTATATTAAAAATAAAATTAATTTTGGTGAAAATAAACTAAAACATAAATTAAAAAAATAAAAACCTCAAATGAATAAATAAAAAACCTTAGAAATTGATATAACAATTTTAGCGTCTCCAGATTGGACATTTAACTTTTTGAGAACTGTTCCCATTTTTGGGCCGTTTGTTTGGCCCAGGCCCGAAGTTGTATCCATGTATGTTTTGCTGGGTTTAGTTTGAAAATTGATTGATTGATTGGTTTGTTTGTTGGTAGATTGATTAGTTAGTTTGTTGGTCAACTGGTTGATCGGTTGATTAAAAGGCCTATTGGGTGGTTGACTAGTTCTTAATTAATTAGTTAATTAGTTGGTTGATTAAGTGATTAAACGATTGGTGAGTTTCCTGAATGATTGATTACTTGGTTAGTTGGTTGGATGGTTGGTTAGTTGGTTCGTTTGTTGGATGGTTGGTTGGTTGTTTGTTGGATGGTTGGTTGGTTGTTTGTTGGTTAGTTGGTTGGATGTTTGTTTGTTAGTTGGTTGATCGATTATTAGTTAGTAAATCAATTAATTAGAGTTTTGTCGGTTGTTTAATTGTGGTCTTGGCTGGTTATCGTTTATCCAATATTTTAGCAATAGGTCACAGAAATAAATTGGAAAAATTTGATAACATTTAACGCTGATGGGCAAAATTATTTTCAAACAAAATTCATTTTTTAAAATTTTATTCTAAAAATGTAAATTAATTTCAAATTGAAAAAACACCCAACTCAACTACTCACCTCAGCTGTCACAAATTAATTCACGATTCTTGTTTGGTCAAATGTTGGAGTCACAAACAACAATAATAATAATAAAACATCAGAAAGTTCGAAAAAAATTTTTGTATAAAATCGCCACAGATGATGTTGCTGGTGATGCTGTTACTGTGGTAGTCGTTGATGATGAAAATTACGTAGGTATGTGTGGTCTTTGTCGTAACTACAAATACCACAGACTGACGAAAATTGGCGATTGAATATAAACAATGCAGATACAAAGGTAGACTAATGTTTATATTCAGTACAAAGCCTATGGTTTAATTTTATTATTCAACTTAATAATGACCAAAAAAGTTAGTCTTTCATCTGAGCCAATATCCTTTTTGGCAAAATAAATCTATATAAATGTATGTGTGCACGTATGTGTATGTATATGTGTGTGTATCTGTGTATATACAGACAATAGTATATAATATAAGAATGTATAGTATAATTGAGACGCAGTATTAAAACACGAGCGACGATGATAAGAATAGTATTTGGTTGTTGGCGAGGGGAAATCCCGTGAAGCAAGAAGGCAACCAGACAATCAGTCAATCCGACAATCCTTAAACGATGCTCTGAGCCACTGAAATTTTAACCAACTCCATCCCAGCATATATATCTCCGCTTTACTTCTACTATAATCTATACATTATATACACGTTTTTGCATAACACACATATTATGTATATAATATATATATATATATATATATATATATATATATACAATAAAAACCCACACAGTAAAGCAATGCTTGGTATGATGTATGTACGTACAGATTGTTGTACAGGATGTTTTGTACGAGATTGTATTGTATTGTATTAGATGTACTGTACACTAATTTGTATGTACACGCTTATATTTATGTACATAATACATGTGTACTAAGTGGTATATGAACTTTGTTATAATAAGAAGAAAGAGAGAGAGAGAGAGAGAGAGAAAGGGGGGGAGAGAGAGGACGAAAAATTTTAATTATTTTTATTTTTTTAAATTAATTAATTGTTGTAACAAATAAAATACTAATTTTATTACGGTTTTATGAATATCTAAATTAACTGCCCCGATCAATTGTAGTTAGTTATTAATGAGTGATGTGTACTAAACCTTCTCCACTCTAGTATATCAACTGGTACTAGAATTTGTAGCAATTTCGGTAAATAATAATGAGGATGACGTCAAATATTGTTATGACTTTGATGATAATGATGTTGATGTGATTATGTATGACGTCACGATGGTGGCTGTGATGATGATGATGACGGTGGTGTTGTTTCTAATGAACAATGATAAAATGACTGCATTTTTCGATTTATAACTAACAATTATACAACGTTATATGTAACGATGATGGTGACGACGACGATGATCTCGGATGGTGATGGTGATGATGGTGATCACATATAGTGGTGGTGATGATGATGGTGATGATGGTGATGGTGGTGAGCAGCAGGATGATGATGACGATGATGATGGAGTTTGCATGCATAACTTTATTGCTACTGCTGCTTTCATGTTATTACCAGCCTCCGAACTTTGCAACAGCAACTCATTCCTGTAATATTTCTTTGTATGTTTTTGTGCTTGTTTGTTTGTCTGTATACCTTGCATGTTTGTTTGTCTGTATGTGTTTGTATGTTTGCATGTTTGTTTGTTTGTTGATGAGTTTAGTTGAACGTGTATGTTTGTCTGATTGTGTGTTTGTTTGTTTTTGTGTTTGTTTGTAGTATGTTTGTATATATTTTGTATGTATGTTTGTATATTTGTATGTTATTTTATGTTTGTATGTTTGTTTGTATGAGTCTGTTTGCCCCCGTCTACGTGTATATGTATTGAATATATATGTGTTTATATATATATATATATATATATATATATATATATATAAATATATATGTTTGTACGTGTATGTTTGTAAGTATGAGTGTTTGTATGTATGTTTTTGTGTGTTTGTATGTGTGTTTGTATGTATGCTTGTGTGTGTTTGCATGTGTGTTTGTATGTATGCGTAATTGTGGTTGCTGATTGCGTTGTTGATATTTATATTATTTATTACTATGTTTATTTATTATTGTATATTTATAGTTTGCTTTTTTAAAGGATTTATCATCTTCGTAGCTTGTATGTGCAATTTTTTGATGCACTAGCGTTTATAAATAATTCGTTTATAATATTTCTTCTTTGTATATTCACATACATACATCCGTATATAAATACAAACTGTCATATACACACAAACAAACAAACACGCACACAAACAAACAAACAAACATTTAAACAAACAAACAATCACACAAACAAACATTTAAACAAAAAATCCACACAGACACACACACACTAGTAAATTAATTTTAAACACTACAATACTCATCTCTATGAAATTCCTTCGACATCTTACGGATTAATCATTTTTGCGGCGCAGAACTTTTGATAAAAAGATTTGTATATCTAGCTATATTTATGATACTATTAGTTTGTATTTCTCGTAGAAACATACTTTGCTTACATACATCATACATACATACATACATACATACATACATACATACATACATACATACATACATACATACATACATACATACATACATACATACATACATACATACATACATACATACATGCATGCATGCATGCATGCATGCATGCACACATATATACACGCATGCACACATACATTACATGAACATGCAAAAAATGCTTTTTATTGTTACATAATAACAATAATAATTTTATTATTTTATTTTATCTGTTATTTTCACCTTTCTAAAAGTTGAATGTTATTGCACCAAGTTTTTTATTTTCAGTTTATTTAATGTATGGTTGGTTTATTTCTTGTTGCAATTGTTGTTATTTTTGTTGCTACAGTAGCATTACTGTTGTTGTTGTTGTTATTGTTGAAAAATGTTGGAAATTGTCTTTGTTTTTGTTGTTAGCATATGATACGCCATTTGCTCTATGTAAAATTCTTGGAATTTTCCTCATTTTTTCCATTTGAGCATTTAAATACATATGAAAAAACTTGGAGATATGGAGTTATGAAAGACTTGGGTTAAGATATCGCCTGCCTTTATTTATCTCACAGTTATTAAGTAATAAAAGTTTCAAAGTTAAATTCAATAGTACCATTTCGCAATAAAAAGAGCCTGATATGTGGATTTCACAGAGGAGAATATAGGATAATGATAGGGCATACTAATATAACTTACAATTAGAATTAGCTATTGAACGAAACAGGTTCTCCAGTCTGCAAATACTGCCAAAAATCCTAACAATACAACATTTATTCTCATGCCAAAATTCCAAAAAAATTAAAATCAAGCACTCTGTATCAGAAGATATATCTGACAACTTTAAATCCACGATAAGCATCGTCTCTGTTATAAACTTTTTCAAAGAGTTACAATATTTTGACGATATTTAATTTTATATATATTATATTTGTATGTTGAAGTGTTGTTAATAATTATAGCTAACAATATCGTGCTTTATCGATTTTTTAAATTCTATTAATTTATTTAATTATTTTTATCTATATATTTATTCATTTTGAAAAATCAGTTTTACTTTAGAATTAAGCTCTCCTAACGTCACCTTTTGAATAAAAACGTATTCTTTTGATAAAATTATATTTTTTTGTTCCTCTTCTTATTTTTATTATTATTATGGTTAACAAGGCTTGGTGAAAATTTATATGTACACATCAGCTTTGCCATAAAGACCAGAAATTCTGATTCACATTAGTCAGCAAGTCACTCAAAATGCGGCAGTCAGACTGGTTGCAGGTATTGGGAGATGGAAGCATGTGTGATACTATGCTATCGCCGAACTTCTATCTCATTGTTTGCCGGTGGAGCAGAGAGTTATTTTCGAAATTGAAATGACGGCTTGAAGCCATGAAGAAATTGTACGGTTCTGAGTTATTTCGGTGAGTGTGTACGCGTGTGCGCGCGCGTGAGTATGCGTATGTGGGTGTGCACTCACATTCAATATTCCATTGTTCGCACGTTCTCCATTTGAAATTTAACGTCACCGATTGACGTCACAATTCTATTTTATTCTATTTTATTAACATGCATAATGGAATGAATACGATTGAGAAATTAAAGTCCAAAATTCTGTGCCTGCAAGTTGACGATAGTAACATGACATAACATAACATTGCAAACACATACAAATAGCAGTTACGTAACATAGTTAAAATAGTAAAACGGATTATAAAAATAACCAAAACGACCTAAGAACTTTAAAGAATAGCAACAAACATTTTAACAACTAATCTTTTATTACGATATCAAAGAAATTATTATTATTTACTATGGTATGGTATTATTATTTAACATTAACATCCACAAGAATGACATCAATTTACGATATTACTTAACTTAGCATTAGCTCAACAGCAATTACCTTATTTGACAATAACCTAAAAGAGAAAATTTCAGAAGACAAGCAGCAACGGCAACCAACCACAAAAACAACAACATCAAAAACCCAACAACATTTTAATAAGACAAAACAACAACAAAAACAAATCACAATTAAAAGACAACTCCCCAATGACGACAAAAGGTTTTATTTTAACATCGCAATAAACAAATAAACACACTCGACTCATAGCAACAGCTTTCATTCTTTTTCTTCAACCTTCCATACCAACACAAAAAATCTTCTGACGTCATTAACCTAAATTGCGCTTTCCTTCCTTCCTTCTTCCTTCCTAAATAGATGAATAACTTCATTCATTTTTATAATTTAAGTGAGCAAAATTATAAACTTTCACCGTGTCATTTGTCATTTATAACCGAAAAAACTCAATTTGGTCCTATGAGTGAAATGGAAAATTTTCAAAGAAATAACCATACCGAGCATTAAGTGAAGGGAATAAACTTACAAGTATACCATTGTAATGTAATTTATATCCTCACTTATGTAGATAACTTAGCTTTCACACCTAATATGGGGAGAGAAGTCACTAAAATTAGGACATAAGTTGTCTGCATTTGGATGTGGTTAGCAACATAACAAGATCAAACAAAGTTAGAACTTATAAGCTTTCCAACTTTTTTACACTATATACTGTTGCAGCATTGTGTTTGAGTGAACTATGAAGTTAAAAATAAAATAAATGGAAAAGCAAATTTTTAAGTTTTGGTTTCTAAATTAACTGAAAATAATAGTTGAAATGTAAATTTTTAACTTAAAAAGCACCTATGGATGGCACTGAGGTTTTTATATTTTAAAACATCAGGTGAATGTCAAAAAATTATGGCGAGTGTCTTTAACAAATCGTTTCACTGAAACCAATCAAATTTTTATTAAACATTAACATTTTGAAACACTTTTCATAATCACCCTAGTTTTAATTAAACGAAATTTCAATTCAAAAAAACTAAAATCAAAACAGTACAAATAAATTGAGCGCCTCAAGATTTGTCTACGCCTAGTCAGCCACGCTTGTTTGTTTACAAATATGAATATTTATATGGCTTAATTCGACCTTGACCCAGTACAGTTTGTTTACGTCTGAAGAATCAGATTTTCTTGTTTACGACAAATTTTCATCTTTTGAATCGAAATAAATTAAAATTAACCGGACGGATCGTCCAATAACTCAAAAATAAAACAAATGCTACCCGTTAAGTCAAATTATTTTGTAATTTTTTCAATTTCAATTGAAGTAAGCGAGAAACAACGAACAGACAGCAACACGTCGATCGAAATAATTTATTAATTAAAATCAGCAAAACAATTCGATGAAAAATCGAATTTGTGAATGACTGGCCGTCCAATAGGCGCGAACCGCGTACTCTTGTTTACTCACTTCAGTGTATGTGTAAAAGGTTTTCCAATGTTCTGCATACACATCACATTCATACATTTACGTTGGAGTCACACTTACATGCGTTCTACATTTTCCTCAATACTTGCAGTATAGAGCTTACAAAACGTGATTAGCCATGACCCATTAGACGTAAATGCGAAATTCGAATGTGTATGTCATATATGTATGTACGAATGTATGTATTGTATGTGTGTATTGCATGTATGTTTGTATGAAAGTATGTGTGTATGTACGAATGTATGTAGGCCTCTTTATAGTTCCTATAAGTATAAGATGATTGTGAAGTCAAAACATACATACATATACAAATAATACATACATACATACATACAGACATATATACATCTAATATATAAACAAGATAATTGCGAAAAACATTACATAGGCGCATTCAGCATTTTAGTTATATATATGCATAGTACGTGCCTTTGTCAGTTGTATGTTTGTTTGTTTCGTGAATGGGTTTTCATCGCGTTGTGTTATATGTTGTTTTGTTGTTTAAGATTTCAAAGTTAAACAGTTTAAACGTGAAGAAGTTTAACTTTTCTCGAGTTTGAACTAATAAGTTCGACTGAAATATTTAGTAAAAGTTATTATCTTGTAATTAATTCATCATTTAACTAACTGCTTTTTAGCTGGAAGAGGAAAACATTGTTGAGGAGATAGACATCAGCATCACGTATGTCTGTGTGTATATTGTACATGTATATGTATGTGTATACTATGTTATGTATGTATGTATGTATTTATGTATGTATGTGTGTATGTGTTTATGTATGTGTATAGTGTAGATATATGTACTTTATGTTAACTGTACTTTACTTGTTTATTTTATTTATTATATATATATGTACTTTATGTTAACTGTACTTTACTTGTTTATTTTATTTATTATATTTTTAATTTGATTAATAATGTGTAAAACTGTAAATTTTACAGTAGAGTAAATCAAATCTGAATGTATTTATTGTAACTCTTATAGATAGATTGTATGTGCTTCAAATGTATGTGTGCACATTCATTCATTCATAATACTTGCACAATACACAGTACGTGTGCAATTTATTTTGGATGGTTTTGTGTCTGTGTGTGTGAGGTTATTTATTGTTATTAATTGGAAAAAACATATCATACATACATGATATGGCACTGCATGTATGTGTGTGCTGTTTGCATGTGTATGTTTGTTTGTTTGTATGTATGTATGAATATATGTATGTATGTATCTAATATGTAAGTATGTATGTATGCATGTATGTATGTATGTATGTAGGTATGTTGAACAGTTTATTTTATAAATTTATTCTATTTAATTGGGCCCCCCAACAATCTGCTGCCATGTTTACTTCATATTTATTTCTTGTTCACTAAAGTCTAAAATTAATGAAAAGTATTTGGTTTATTGATTAATTGGTTGATTGATTGGATGGTTGATTGGTTAATTGTTAATTGATTGGTTAATTGTTTGGTTAATTGATTGATTGATTGATTTATTGATTGATTGACAGGTCATTTCTTTAGAAAATTGTATGAGGAACAACTTTTAGAGACAAGAATCTTATCATCATCATCATCATCATCTGATCATCATTGTCATAAGAAGAAGAAGAAGAAGAAGCTACATTCATTCAATCATTCAAGGTTTATCTATATTTGATGAGAATCTTTAATTAAATCAAGATTGATAACAACATTTTAAATCACTTTGTTATTGTTAGTCTGTTGATAATTTTATTAAAAAATTGATTTTGTTAAGAAAGGCTAGTTAATTTGACACAAAACTATGATATAACACACACACACACACACACACACCATATAAATGAGCTAAGATATAAGTCTATAATTTTATAATTTTGCAATAATTTCATTATATTATAATAATAATACAATTATAAGAGTTTCATTTTTGAATGTACTACTACATCAATTCCATTTTAGTTTCACTGGCTGTGCATTGAGCTTACATCACTGTTTCTTATCCTTGTTGGAGAAGTCAGGCATCATCGTCGTCATCCTCTCCGTCATCATCATTCTCTTCCTCATCCTCTTTTCTCCACCATCTTGTACTAATTTCGACTAGGCCGAGTTAGTCAGACCTGAGATGATGTCTCTACCGAAGACAGCTGATAGGAAAAGTATCGGAGTAAAGACTGATGATATAAAAATGAAAGGAAATTTGTTGAAATTGAAGGTTCTGTGATTTTCATAAAAATTTCTAAATTTTTTGATTAGTTTGATGCTTGATGTGTGTGTACTTGTGAGGTGTGTGTGTGTAGTGTGTATAGCTGTGTTGTGTGCTCCTGTGTGTGTGTATGTGATTGATTTGATTTATTCTTTAGTGCAACGATTTTTAGTAAAGCATTGGTTAATAAATCCATCAGATGGTTTTATATGTTGTTGCTTTGTTTATATATATATCTTTTTAATTAATCTTCATACTAATTCACATGTTCAATTATTTATTAACCAGATGTTTTAAATATTAGAAATAGATGATTAAACAAAAAACTGAAAAATAAAACAATTTTTTAAACTATCAATAGACAAAAAAGTTCAAATACTTTGTGTTGCGAGACGAGACAGACAGTACGAGAGCCAGGTTGGAATACTATCCAGACGAGAGAACCTTCCTGGCCAATCAGACTCCACCACGAAGATCCATCATCCTTAAGGACTGCCTCAACATGAACAAGGGTGTGTCTGTCTATCTGTCTTTCTTTCTGTTTGTCTTTCTGTCTGTCTGTCTTTATGTTTGTTGTTTTCTTTATGTTTGTAGTTCTTTCTTTATTTTGTTTACATTTTAAGTGGTCCTTAATATGGGTATCTGTACTGTAGATGCTTTATTTACGAGAGGTCTGCATGCATCAGTGACAAACATTGTTGGACTCGTGTTTCTAAATAACTTGAGAGTATATGTTTATTATTTCTCATCTCCTTTTATTTCCTGTGTGTGGTTTAATTACTTACTCTGTATTATTATCTGTATTATTTGTGGTTGTTTTATTTGTGGTATAAATAAAATAACTGGTTCTGAAAACAATGCAAATTGTTATTTATGATGATTAAACTCATAATTAAACACTTTTATACACGTGGAAAACCTTAAAATATCCTATAAAACCTATGATAACCTTTAAAATACCCTATCAAAAAAACCAGGAGAGCCAATTTTGAAATCAGGAAAATTCTCCCTGGACCACTATGACCTAAGTAAGATCAGCTCCTTCACCAGCGACGCGAGCCCAAGTGGGGCAACGAACCAGGGCATCAATGTCTTCAAAAAGTACGTCCTCTACATATACACCCACAAGGATGTCTTCAAGATCGGCTTTCCGTCAGAAGCCGAGCAAGAAGAATGGTTTTTTATGATGCAACAACTTAGGAGTAGGAGCATTAAGAAGGAAACAATCACTAACGAATTTGGTATTGTTTTTTGTATCCATTTGTGGTATCAATAGCAAACGTGTAGTGAATCATTGCATCATTCACACATATTGCATGTAATTGGCGGGGATCTTTTGGCATTTGAACCCAATCACTGCATCAGCAATGTCAGGCACTTTAGCCATTACACCGTCATGCTGTCCAAATTTATACTAACTATAATTAATTTATTTAATTCTGCAAGTATTTTAAAATTTTTTATTAAATTTTTTGTTAAAATTTAATCTCTTTTTGAATCTTGAGACATGTTATTATATAACTTTTAACATTAGCCAATTTTTCATGACCCTTCTATAAAGATGGGTCATAAACCTAACCCAAACCAGTCACATTTTATAATAATTAATAATATCATTATCTCGGAAATAATAACAATTATAATTATTAGGAATAATTATTTATAATTATAATTATTTCAGAGCATGTGTGGCCGGTTAAATTGGTGCCACAGAGTTACGGATGCGGTCGAAAGATGAAGTCTGGTTTCTACCACTTCTGTCTCAACAACAAGTTCGTCAACCTTATCAGAATGACAGATAAGGAGGAGGACAGCGCAATTTATTCCTTTGCTGTTAGTTGTTGCTGTTGTTGGCTGGAGATCCACTTTTAGTTGTTATTTTATCTTTCGGTTTTTTTTTGGTTTAGTTTGTTATTTTACAGTCTGTTTGTTAGTTTTTTTTTCTAGCTGTTGTTATTTTAATCATGTCTGAGTTTTTTTTTCTAATTTCCTGGTGATGATTTTTTTGTGAAAAATCTATTTGTTTAATTGTTGTTAATTTTTTTGTTGTTATTAAGATTTAGACATTCTATTCTTCAAAATAATTCATCCAGACGTTTTTTATTTTTGATTAATTTGGTTTCAAATTATTCATTTTTTCCAACGACACCGACACTAACACGACGACAGTTGAGTGAGATAAAGAAGATCGGTGACTCGCACAAGTACTTCATCATGATCATCGGGTCGGGGTCTGCCCTGGGTGAGGGGGCCCTCTGGTTTCTCGTGGAGGACATACAGATTGCCAAAAATATGCACACCATAGTTTACAAGTCAGCTCTCTTTCGTTTATTATTATTCGTTTGTCATATATATATTTTTATTATCATTAATTATATTATTGTTATTATTAGGGATGCACCGAAGTTCGGCCCCGGCTCCGGCCAAAATCCGGCTTTTTTTTCAAATCCGGTCGAATCCGGCCCCGGCCGGATTTGGTGGCCGGATTTAGGGCCCGATTTAAGCGTCTATCAACTTTTAAAAATGTTATAAATAGAAAAAAAAATTTTATTGAATTCAATTAATTTTATGTCAATAAGTTAAAGGCTAAGCTAAAGGCTAAAGGCTAAGCTAAAGGCATACATGACACATAATAACAACATCACCAATTGTGAGGTAATCTGGACAATTTTCTTTATGCTATAACATGGGTTATGCATAAATTATAAGCTGATCTTTGTGTAAAAGAACTTGTGCACGTATATATACTATATATTGATAATTGCATATGACGGATCATATAGCTACATAATATATATATATATATATATAGAGAGAGAGAGAGAGAGAGAGAGAGAGAGAGAGAGAGAGAGAGAAATATACATAAGCACATAATTTAAGAAAGGTTAGGCTAGGTATACATGACACATAATTACAACATCACTAATTGTGCGGTGAGCTGGACAATTTTCTTTGTGCTTTAACTTGGGTTATGCAAATATGCATAAATTATAAGCTGATCTTTGTGTACAGAATTTGGCGTATCACACAACTTATTCATATATTTGAATTAAATAACATGTTCAACATGTAGATAATCGTAAATGTGAGTATTTTTTCTAACTTATGTAAAATCGTAACTAAAATCCGGCTCCGGCCCCGGCCGGTTTTTGAATTTTAAATCCGGCCAAGTCCGGCCCCGGCCGGATTTGAAAAACCTGAATTCGGTGCATCCCTGGTTATTATTATACTTATTTATAATTATTTGATTTACGTATGTGTTGTTAGAAACTGGCTGATTGAAAATGATTAATTGATTGAATGATTAGTTGGTTAATTAATTAATTAATTAATTGACTGACTGACCTGTATATTTATTTATTTTTTATAAATTGATCAATAACCCAATTTTATTATCTAACTAGTTTTTTTTTTCTTAAAACCGTTCATAAAATCAGACTCAAGAAAAAAAGCAAAGTCTGCTAAATCAGTTAACATATTTAAAAAAAGTAATAGCAGTAGTAATTATAGCTACAAATGTCTGAGTCAAGTCATTTCAGATAAAAAAAAATAATTTGGGGATAACTAGACAAATATGCAAACGTTTAGGCGTTGAACTTTTCAATAGAATTTATTCTCTGTAAGATGTTTGATAAAATTATGAACATGTACAATAGGAAAGTTGGGATGATGTTTCGTTGAATGGGGCTAGGAAAAAAAAATGATTGGCAGTTTGATTGACTGATGGGATGAGTTAGTTGAGGATGAATTAAAAACATTATTTTTATTTTTTGTTATTTTATAATATATTTTTATATATTATTATGACATTATAACTTGAGAGGGGTTTAAATGATGTTAAATTTCCATTCAAAAACAGTGCAATGATCTCTAAGCCAACACAGTTAGTTTTGGAATAATGGATGGATGAATGGATGAAGAATTGAATAAAGGAATGAATGAATGAAGGAAGGAAGAAAGGAAGGAATATGTGTAGGAATGGATGAAAATGAAATATGAATGCAATGTATAAACAAAAGGTGGGGCTGAATATGATCGAATGTGAAAAAGAATGGGCGAATGAATAAGCAAATGATTAAAAGATTGAATGAACAAACGAACGAACGAACGAATGAATGAACAAAATAATCAAATGGAAGAACGAACGAATGAATGAATAAACAAATGAATGAATGAACACTAACGTCACTGGTGGAAAAAAGTTGCCGATGATATGATGATAGATTGGCAGATGAATGATTGCATGTATGTATCATCTATTTTTTTTCGTTTTGTTATTTAAAAAAGAGATTTCATTTTGTTTTAATTACACTCGTTTATTCAGTTTAGTCGGTCGGAGCGATGGTGTAGTGGTTAAGGGTCCTGGCATTGTTTACGCGGTGTCCACGTTCGAATGCAAAGAAATTCCCGCCCATCACATGCAAAAGTGTGTGATGTATTGATTCACGTGTGTTTGCATGCACTGTGTATTTGTTGTAATAATAATAATGCGCCCCAGTCGCTTGCCATGGCCCTATATAAAATGACATTATTGTTATTATTATTATTATATTATTTTTTTTCTTCGACCTTTCATTAATTATTTTATTCATTTATTCATTTCGTTTGTTCGTTCGTCCATTCAGACGTCGTCCAGCATTCACTGCCCCAGTGATTCAATTTCTCCAAAGGTTTCAGTAAGTTGATTGGTTCTTGGTTGTTTGGTTGTGATTGGTTGGTTGTGATTGGTTGATTAATTGTAATTGGCTGGTTTGTTGACTGATTGTGATTGATTGGTTGATTGTTTGTGATTGATTGATTGTGATTGGTTGGTCGGTTGTTTGATTGTGATTGACTGGGTAGTTGATTGTTTGTTATTGGTTAGTTAGTTGATTAATTACGATTGGTTGGTTGGTTGATTGATTGATTAATTGACTAGTTGATTAAACAGTTGAATGAAGTACTATAGAGTTGCTTATTTAAAATGGATGTGCTATGAAAAAGCTGTTGAGTGAGTGAGTGAGTGAGAAAGAGAGTGAGTTGGAGGGTGTATTAGTGAGTGAGTGAGTGATGGAGCTAAAGAATGACGAAGGAAATAGATGAATTAGATATTGAAGAGTTTTGAAGAGATGTACTAATATAGGTGATACATAATATTATAACTGTTGTTTTGTGATTTTATTTTTCATTCCAGTCAGTCCAAAGCCAAGAAAGGTACGCATTGTTCTCTCCTGATTTATTCAAACAAACATAACTAATTGTTTGTTTGTTTGTTTGTTTGTTTGATTGATTGATTGATTGGTTGATTGATTGATTGATTGATTGATTGATTGATTGATTGATTGATTGATTGATTGGTCGGTTGGTTGGTTGGTCGGTTAGTTGGTTGGTTAATTGGTTAATTGGTTGATTAGCGGATTAATTAATGGATTGAAATAATCAAGCAAAAACCATAACGCATGATCAGTTTTTTTTCGCTAAAGTATCATCATTTCTTGAAAGTTCAACTAAAATAAAAGCCGATGAGCGTCTTAAAAATCTAAACCTAAGTATCTTGCCGACATATTTAATGGTGAATTCACATGAATTCATAAATTTCGTACTATGTAGATTAGGGTCAGCTCCCAAATTGGTTTAGGCGCAACTTATTTTAGGCAACTTAACGTCAAGAGAATCTGTTGTTTGTACTATATTAACGGGAGGATCAACTATATATATGTGTGTGTGTGTTTGAGTGTGTGTGTTTGAGTATGTGTGTTTTTGTTTGGATGGGGTTGATTTGTGTTTGTTTGTGTGTGGCTGGGGTTGATTTTTGTGTGTGTTTGCGTGTGGATGGGGTTGATTTTTGTGTGTGTGCACGCGCGTGTGTGTGGGTGATGTGTCTGTGTATTTTCACGAATATGCTCTGTTAATTTCTGTCTTTTCAAATGAATGACAAAAGATTTTATATTTACTTTCGTATCTATTTAAAAATAAATTAAATTGATGTTTGTCGTTTCGATTGAAATAATTATCGTTAATTATTAATATTTATTTGACTAGTAATTATAAATAATTTCCGCTTTTAGAAAAAGAGGCCAAATCGTCAAAAACCAGCAGTTCAGGAACGCCTCCAAAAGTGTTGGCCCCTGGTTCTGCTGCTGATGGTCAGTGAATGAGTGAGTGGATGAATGAATGAATGAATGAATGAATGGATGAGTGAATGAATGGATGAATGAGTAATTGTTTGATTGTTTGTGTAAGTGAATGTGTGAGACGAAATCTTCAAAAGCAGACTGTTCGGTGTACTTCTTAAAATTTTGCCTCATGTACAAATGAGTTAGTGGGTAAATGTGCGAGCGAGTGAGAACTGCACGTGAGCGATTGCGTGGCTTGGCGAAGTGTGGAATTTTATTAAGAGAAAACTTAATATGGTGAGTGAATGTGAGTGAGTGAATGATGATCTGTTGGTGGCGACGACGATTATGAGGATGAAGTTGAAGGTGATGATTGATTAATTTGTAAACAGGAAACACGAGGGATAGTTCGAGGTCGTCACTATCATCTGCAGGCAGTCAGGCCACCACATTCACTTACTTCAGGCTGTGTTAGCATATCTTATTAGTATTTTTATCCTTCTCTGTTGCTATTTATATTGTTGTTGTTGCTGTTTGTTGTTGTTGTTTGTTGTTGTTGTTATTTTCATTACAGTTGTTGATATTCTTGAGTAGTTTTTTAATTTTATGGATAATTTTTGCTAAATCTATACATATGCATGCATGTACACACATGTTGTTACAGATTTTCAACTTTTTTCCATTTTTTTTAATTTATATTTTTTATGATAACATTTACTCTCTCTCTCTCTCTCTCTCTCTTTCTCTCTCTTTCTCTCTCTTTCTCTCTCTCTCTCACACCCACATACATGATGCTTTTTATACATAAATTATTTACTTATCTTCATAATTGTATCCTGCATACAAATAATTACTATACTTTCACGTTTGTTTATTTGTTGTGTGCATGCACAGTGCACAATGCACAATACATATTCAACATCCACCCCTCCATTCATAACTCGCTAATTGCAGACTATTTATAGAGACAACTTGTATGATTAATTGATGTTATGTGTAATAATAACAATAAAAATAACAACAGTAACAACAACAATGATAGTATTAATAATAATAATAATAACCAATGGTTATTCGTGAGGCCTCTTATAGGCCCAGTATGTTTGGAAACAAGATTTTTTTCTAAATGTTCTTTGGTGTCATTGAGGAAAAATTACTTGCCGACCATACAACCAGCTGTCTCTTACAATTTAGTAGAAAAAAGTCATTCACATCTACGTATGGCATTTATAAGTAGCATAACACATAATAATAATAATAAATAATACTAATAATAAATAATAGTAATAATAACATAATTTTTACAGCGCCCTATGCATAGCGTCAGAGGCGCCAGGATAATCAAATGTCAGCACGGCCACCAAAGGCCTGTTCGAACAGATGCTGATTCAATCGCTTCTTGAACATTATATGTGTGTGTGTGTGTGTGTGTGTGTGTAACGTGTATATATATATATATAACCTATATTGTTTGTTAACCGAGAAGCACGCACATATACACACACACGCACGCACATATACACACACACGTACTCCTACTCATATATGCACACGGGCTCTCAGCAGTACACAGATAAATAAAATTTTTCAAGGGCAATTAATTAATGTCAATTTTAATTAATATTAATGTTACAGCGTGGTGAATAGTCAGTTGTAAGCAAACATAAACATACATGTACTCGAGCCTGCCTGCCTGCGTAAAACTTAATTGAACAAACACTCAAAGGTTATTTCTGAAGAATGAAAATTATCACTGTAAGTAAACAGCAAACAAATAAACAATCTATTAATAACCTACAAGTTTTACGGTAACATTTTACAAATAAGCCAGGCGCAATCTATTGGTGAGATGTTGTTTAAGCGCAAGCCAAAACAACACCTGTTTAGTTTGTGTTTGTTGTGTTTGCGTACATGCCTATTGCCTGCTCCTTACTTTCGAACAAGCACATTCATATGTATTTTATGTAAACAATTCAAAGCATTCGTCTGTAGACTCAAACTTACTGGGTTGTGTGTGTTGTGTTATGTGTGTATCAATCAGAACTATAACATTTAAGCCAGAGACCGACGTTACGACTTCTATTAATAATGTTCTTTTTGGCTTTTTATTTCCTCATATATTTTCCTTTACCATCACATTGCAATCATTTTCTTTTTTTCATTTGCTTCATGAGAATTTGAACTATACACTATTACGTAACTGTCCACATCAGGTCCACACCACGGGGGCGATTATGACGGCAGCTACATGCCCATGGACCCTGACGCTTCCATCCAACCCAACTCGTATGATCCTGGCTACTTTAGGACTACATCATTCGGAAGTCAAAACCAGTACAGAGAGATGAAGTCAGGTCTGAAAGAGGAGGACAAGTCGTCAAGCGCGCCTCATCTGAAAAATGAAAGTGAGAAGTCTGGAGATATTGCGGCCTCTGCGGCTGATGCTTTTTGTGGCGGGAGTGGTGCTGCAGTCGGTGGTGACGATGGGGCTGGCAGAGGTGCAAAAGGTTACTTTTTCATTATATTTCAAGTTACAATGGTCGCATGCTTCGAGTTTTTATAATATTAAGCTTTGGAATGTATAGACGGTGCATGGCATATCATATAATTAGTTTCACAGGAAGGTTCTTTTTCAATATGTAGGTAATATGTTCGGGCTTGTTTTTTATTTATTATTGAAATAATGAAGATTCCTAAAATTGTATTTTAATGTATACTTAATTTGATTTCAGCCAAGTCAACAAAACCTCCAAAGTACACGTGGTATTGTAACAAGTGCAGTCAATCCAATTACTCTTCCATCCCCAACTTCGATCCTTACGCTGACCTGACATTCGATTCAACGTCCACATCGACGAAAAGTCTCTTGGGGGGAAAGAAACAACGTGCCACTGGCAAGAAACCTATACTAGATCCCAAGGAGCAGAAGATCAAAGAACATTTTGAAACTATTCGAATTATAGAAGAAAGTAGCAAACAACATCCTGACGATTTCAGACCTCGCTTATCCACCGCGCCAAGTTCTCAACCGGCCAGTCAACTCTCGCGAATCAGAACCTATACAGAAAGTACAAAATCAAGTTGCAAGGGGTACGCCAGGAACATTATGTCGAAAGGGAGAAGAACGTTGCCCAGCAGCAGTTTGGACGAAGGTCCATCCTACCTCCCTATGAACGCTCATCTATTTCAATCGGAGTTCAATCCAGATTCGGATGACATGTACATAAATATGTCGTTGGCACCGGATGAAAAAGAAGAGGAAGTGTACGAACGTATGTCATTCAAAACCTCCTCTCGATTCAAATCGACGACAGCCGCACCGACCCGCGTAGCAGTCAGCAGTATGAGCAGTAGCGATAGAAACTCGACAAATAGTGAAGTATTTATATCACCGTTGCCTGCCTGCCCGAATTATCTCGAAATGAAGATTACGACGACAGCAACCACCTCAGCTACGACGACGACGACATTTACGTCCACAACTCGAACTAGTTCATCCTCCACAAACTCACCTCCGTCGTCTGCATCGCCGCTATCATCGGCGTTGTCCTTAGTCCCGACAGCCACAATGACCACGTCGACGACAACCCTCACCTTTTCAGATTACCTCCCGATGAATTTTGATAACAAACCGCCTCATAACTAATTATTTTATGTACGTCGTGATGTCTTGTTAGTCAGAAAAATGGGTCAAATACTATGTAGAATTAATTATTATTAAAGTAATTTATTTTTTTTTTAAAGTTTCTGTTTTGTAGGTAGTTCGTTTTTTCATTGACACTTTCATTGATTTGAGTCTTCTATTTAAATGCAAACGGTTTATTCAAGGTGTTTTTCAATGCGTATTTTTTATGTCAGTGTGTATCAGTGGTTTGTTTACACACACACATATACATACGTACACACACATACATACATACACACACATACATTAAGCGCATGTTTCTTTCTGTTGTATTGTTTTCATATCTAAGCATTTTTAGTCGTTTGGCTCTGCCTCATTTTCATTTTGTTTTCAAATTAAAAAATGTTTCTGATTTCGAGTGAATGGTTGAGAATAAACAATTGAATACAAAATGTATGGAGAGTGAATGGCTATGACTGAGTAGATAAATTGAAACTTGCAGACAAAGGAGTAATTTAGAAATTTTATCATTATAAATTTTTAGTTTCCTTGCACAAACATTCGAAATTAATGATGGTAGACGTGTCGTGGGTGGACTCTCTATTCGTTCTAGGTTTGTTTTCTATATTAGATACCGATGGTTAATGTTACAAAATTTAGTACTTTTGCTTTTCATAAGATGATGGAATCGCTCTGAAATTTTGTTACGCGTTTATGCGCAGTAGATAGGTAATAAATAAATAAAATACAAGATGGTTAACCAAAAAACGTCTTTCTTTTCTTGAATAAATTTAATCAAATGTAAGGGTGATAATAACAGTACTGTACAACATCGAAAACTACACTGATGTTACCGTTTTGACATCCTATCAAACAGTTCATGCATCACATTATCCGGCAGTTCATCAGCTTTTCGAACGAAACTACCACAAAAATAGTATATGTCATAAAATAATTATTTTTTAGTTTTTGCGTATTACGGGTTATCAACAGGAAAATATTATTTAAAATCAAAATACGGTTTGACAAAAGTCTGCAATAAAGATAATACTAATGGAATAGATTAGCCAAAAGAAACTTCTACACAGATTTCTACACAGAGATTTAAATATTTTATTTCAGAAGTTCTTTACATACAGTCCAGTTGTTCAAGTGGAAAAATTTGATATGTCATGAAAAAAATATTAAGTCGGTACTAGTTGCTATCTAACAACGTGGTCACTATTTTTTCTCTTTGATTTGTTGTGCCAGGTTAAGGTTCATGGTTGTCTCGGCCAACACACTTCTCGTCTTATTAACTGTAAAATTTGTTTAATAGTATGGTAGATAAACATAGTTTTATATAACCGACAATAAAAGAAAATACAACACGAAGATAGAAAAACAAAATGACTGAAACGGTTGTAAAAAATTTCACATTACTTTGTTCAATGACTTCAGATTGGCTTATACCCTTGATGGCCTTAGCAGCCTTTGAATGTTTGCTTGTTTTTCCTAAGGATGCCGATGCCTTCAACTTATCTTGTAGAGAACTTTTCTCTTTTTTCAGTTTTTCAATGGTGCTATCCATAGCTTTCAACCTCTCCTCTAATTCAATTTTCTCTTTTTTCAGTTGTTCAATTGTGCTCTCCGTCATTTTCAGCTTCTCTTTGAGAAAATTTTCTTCTGTTTTCACGTCTTCCAAGCTGATTTCAGTATTTTTCAACTGTCCATGAAGGTAACTGTTTTCATTTTGAAGTTCTTTGATGATGCTCTCCGCTGTTCTCAACTTATCGTGCAACAATACCTCTTCCTTCTTCAAGACTTCAGTGCAGCTACCCATCATTTCTAATTTTTCCTTTAGAGAATTCCTTTCCACTTCCAGTTGTTCAGTGTTGGTTTCCATTATTTTGAGATTCTCTTGTATTAAAGTCTTTTCATTTTTAAGTTCTTCAGTGGCACACTCAGTCATTTTCAACTTTTCTTGAAGGGATGACTTTTCATTTTCAAGTTCTTCAACAGTACCTTCCGCTGTTTTCAACTTACCCTTCAATTCTGTATTCTCATTTGTCAGCTGCTGGATCTGTTGGAAACAATTTTCTTTTTCATCATCGTTTTGTTGCAGTTTCGAGCTCAACTCAAGTATCAGAGATTTCAATTTTAAGAACTGTTCATTTTTTAAGGCATTCTCAGTTTTTCTGCTTTCTATAAGTTCATTCTTCTCCTTTTCAAGTTTCATTTTCACAAGTAGCATTGACTCATGTTCTTTTTTTAAACAATTTAATCGTGCTTCAACTTCATTTATTTTTTCTTGATACAGTATATCAGAAAGAGTTTCAGTTGATTTCTGATTAACAGAAGTTTCCACCAGAGTTTGCTTGTTATAACAACCTGCAACGTCAGATTTTAACTTAGAAACTTGTTCATTTTCAAGTGTGCTGTCAGATTTTCGAGCTTCTAAAAGTTCATTTTTTTCTTTTCCAACTTGAACTTTCAGCTGCAGTAGAGATTCATGTTGCTTTTTTAAAGAATCCAATTCTGCTTTGAACTCATCTGCCTGCTGTTGACAACAAATGAGATTGTTGGCAAGGGTTTCAGCTGATTTCCGATTAGCAAGAGCCTCCATATTAATATGCTCATACCTTTCTGTAACTTCAGCTGTATGAATATTCAAAGATGAAATTTTTTCCTTTAGCAATGCAATTTCGGACTGATACTGTTTAACATTTGAGGATTCAATGTTGAGTCTATCATTCATCTCAGTGATATTAGCAATGTGGCACTTCAGTGAGGAAACGCTTCCTCTCAATTCATCAATCTCAATTCGGTACTGCTCTGCAATTGAAATTTCAACTTCAAGTTGCTTGCACTGTTTAATGAGTTCAAGTTTCTCTCTACTCATTGTTGAAATCTGCTCTTTTAGTTCAGATATTTCTGACTGGTACTGTTTCAACAAAGTACCGCTCTCACTGTCGTATTGTTTTTGTTGCAGTTTGTGACTTTCAAGTGCAACGATGCTACCACTGTTACCAGAAGAACATTCATCTTTTTCATCAACATGTTCTTTGACAACAGCCAACAATGAAGATTGACCAATGAGTGATGGACGACCAATGATTGACAGTCTGTTCAGCGATGTGTTTATTCCTTCTTCACCGCAGCCAGTTTGATTTAATACATCTTGTCCCTCTGAAAATTGAAAAAATATTTTTAAAAGTTTAAATCATTTAAACTAAAAAGTTGCAATAACTAATAAACGGGACCAAGCTACCTACCTTCAATCCAGACTGACACATCCTCTAGAAGACTGGCTGTCTCACCGAGACACTGAGGCATCTTTGAGACATCTCCACTGAGACCCAACAGAGAAGAAATGTCGGGATTGTCAAGAAGTTTTTTCAGAAACACAACAATTTCTTTCAAACGATCCCTCATCAGACGACAATTGTTCTCACTGACCGCCAACATATCGGCTAACAGTCGACTGTCTCCTGATATCTTTCTCGACACTTCAAGGTTTTCATTTGAAAAATCTAACCTGGTTGAATCCATATTGGGAACCAGAGAAAGTCTATTGAACTCTGAGTCCAAATCTCTGAATGATTGTTCATGGTGAGATGTGAAATTTACTTTGATTGATGAACTCAAACTCTGATTATGAACTTCATAACCCCTCCTGAGGTCATCACTTGTTCTTCCTGAATTGTTGTGCCCATCAAATGTGCTTATGTCACTGAGACATAATCCTTCGTGATAGTCACTCAACTTCCATGGGTTTTTGATTGAAGAGGAATCAGTCATCTGATTGGATGATGTTTTAGAATAAGTCATTTGATTGGTTGATGCCTTAAAATCATTTATCTGATTGGTAGATGCTTTAGAATCAGGATAAGATGAACAAATGGCAGAATCATTATTACTAGATGACTGCCTGGCCTGATGTGACTCTGCTAATTTTTTCTTCAAATATTTAATTTCATTCACTAACTTTACAATGAGTAGAGGATTGAAATCCCTTTTTGATTTAGTTTTAGTAGCAGAATCTGTTTCATCTACTTGTTGAGTTTGACCAGTGCTTAATTTGATCTGTTCAGTTAATAAATTAACCAATTCATTAGCTTTCAACAATTCCCCTTTGACTTCGTTCAACTCTTTCATCAATGTTTCAATGTTCCCATTGTCATTGACTCTACTCCAGTTTACTGGCAAATCTTGGAATATAGATGAAAAATTTGAATGAAACATGGAATTTTTGGCTCTTAACCTGACTTTACTGATATTTACATCTTCTTTGCCAACACATTTGAAATCGTTATTGAAACAACTTTTTGATTCAGGATTTCTAATAAAAGCAGAGCTATTTCTCACAAGATCCAACAATTCATTTCTCTTCCCCACCACCCACTGAAAAAGTTCACTCTTAGACATTCGTTCCAATGTTGACCAATCATTTGGGAGAACCTGCTCTAAAAGGACAGCCATGTTATTTACAAGCGAATTTTGATAGGATTCGCAATCTTGGGAGGCAGTCATAGCGTAATCTGGCGAACTGATGTTCGGTGTCAACGATGTTTGTGCTTCCCCACTGTTATAACTTTCAGGTTTTACGACCGATTTTTTTTTCAAAACGCGAACTTTCCTTTTTTCATCTGAGAATGAAATGCTGTTTTTATTACCTGCATGGTCCTCGTCAAGTGATGAATTCATTTTTTTTGCGATTTCACTACTTTAAAATTCCTTAACTTAAAACACCATTAACCTTAATAAAAATAATTCAACCGCCAAGAAATGTTTCACTAAATTTTCTTCAAGATCTCAAAAAAATGAAATTCTTTTATATAACAAAAACTAATTAAATCGACCGCCCAATTTAAAAGTAAATTAAGTTTTCTTAGCATAGAAAAAGACATTTTTTGTATTTTTATGTTTACAAATTATTTGTAAACTGTTTGGTTTATATTATGTATAACCCATTTTTACAAATAAATTAAATTTTTTTATTAGTAAAAATTATAACTGTTTTGATGTTTGCTTATAAAAGTAGTAGAAATACACGTATTCTTGACTAATCGTAAAATGATAAAGTTAAAATACTATGGCTGTAAATTTGATTGTAAATGCGCTATCTTTGGATAAACTTTGCTAGGCGATAATATAAATGTTGATAAACGATCGCATTCGCCGTCTGCCGATTTGTGCTCTGTCGCCTTTAGTTAAAATTGTTGTTAAGAACAAATTACAGTTATAGTGTCATATTTGCGTTTGACGTTAACATTTCAATTAATCTAGTTTTGTTTTATTTCAAACTCTCTTTAGTCAGTGTCTGATTTAGTTTAGCAAACCATTTTTGATAAATGGCGGCTGGGCCGATTGCAGAAAGAAATCAAGGTGAGTCAACACTTTTACATTTTTTGTCATTCTTTTTTTTAAAAATTAGATTTAAATGATGAAAAAATAAAAATACATTTTTATAAATTTAAGCAATTTTTATGATTAAATTTTAATTTTTAATAGTTGTATTAATTAATAATAATATAATTTACTTATTACTAGTTAATAATAATTATTTTTTATTAAGATGCCACGATTTACGTTGGGGGTCTGGACGAAAAAGTAACTGATTCGATTTTGTGGGAGATGTTTCTGCAATCAGGACCAGTTGGTTAGTTGATCAATCTTTTCAATTCAATCCCTAATTAATTTTTTTTTTATTTGTATTTATTTTATAATTGTTTATTTTTATGTTATGATGTAAAAAAATAATATATTTAAAAAAAATAATAACTGAGTTATATTATAAATCTAATATCAAATTAACAATTATTAATGATTTGTTATGATATTTCTTGTTCAAACATTAGAATAATATATTCAAATATAACATGAATATATAAATGTATATTTAAATATAACATAAATGTATAACAGCATATACAAATCAATCAAAACCTTTTACTTTATTAATCCCTATTTAGTAAATGTGCACATGCCTAAGGACAGAATCACCCAATCACATCAGGGGTACGGATTCGTGGAATTCATGGGAGAGGATGATGCCGACTATGCCATCAAAATCATGAACATGATCAAACTTTTTGGCAAGCCCATTAGAGTCAACAAGGTTTTCATATGTTTTTGGTTGCAAATTAATAACATTTTAAAATAAACTCATTATTTTATGTCCAGTATATAATTTAACATAATATAACATAATTTGTATATACCATTACATTGGTTTAATATTTTTTTATTTGTTTCAAATTTTTAATTTAAAAAATTGTTTTCTATAGGCATCAGCCCACCAGAAAAATCTGGATGTCGGTGCCAATCTCTTCATAGGAAACCTTGACCCAGAGGTCGATGAAAAGTTACTCTATGACACTTTCAGTGCATTTGGAGTCATCTTGCAAACACCCAAGGTTAATTTTTAGCACTAGAACTAGAACTATATATCTTTTTATATCATTTAATATACATATTCAAAATAACTTTTGTACTTTTAAAATTTTTTTCAATGATTTTAAAATTATTCTTATTTCCAATTATTTTTGAAACAAAATTTACTTTTGTTATTCTGTGATATTATTTTTCCTATCCTCTTTTAAAGGATGCCACTAAAAAATGAATAAATAAATTATTATTATAATTTTAAATAATTTATTCTTCACATAATTTACATATTTAGATAATGAGAGACCCTGACACAGGCAATAGCAAGGGATTTGCATTCATAAATTATGCGAGCTTTGATGCTGCAGACGCTGCAATGGAAGCAATGAACGGACAATACCTCTGTAACAGGTTAGTTGGTTACTACATTAGGTTTTGTTGTGTTGTTAGGTTGTTGTGTTTGTTGGGTTACTGTTGTTGTATATCTGTTATTTACTACACTATGCTTTGTTGTGTTGTTGGGCTGTTGTTGTTGTATATCTGTTATTTACTACACTATGTTTTGTTGGGTTGATTGTTGGGTTGTGTTGTATGTATGTATGTATGTATGTATGTATGTATGTATGTATGTATGTATGTATGTATGTATTTACTAGATTATTATACATTGTGTTATACCTTGTTGTATTGTATTTGTTTTGTTATTGTTGGGTATCTGTTGTATTGTACATTTGTATAATCAGTGTATGTTGTTAATGATATTCATTATTGAGTAATGGAATAAAAAAAAGTATATTGCAGTTTAAATAGATTATTTAATTAAATATTTAATAAGTTAATTGTTTAATTAATTATTTATTCAATTCAATTAAACAGAGCCATAACCATATCGTATGCTTTCAAGAAGGATTCTAAAGGTGAACGACATGGGTCAGCTGCAGGTTAGTTGTTGATGATGGCTATGATGATGATGTAATTGTTCAGTTTGTTCAGTTCATTGCCATGTTAAATTCAATATTTCGTTCATTTAAATGTTATCTTCCCCTCAATTAATTTCTTGGTTCATCCGTTAATTTTTCTCATCCATCTATTCATCTACAGAGAGATTGCTGGCTGCTCAGAATCCACTGTCACATGCAGACCGACCCCATCAACTGTTTGCAGACGCCCCGCCAATGATGATCCCCATGATTCCACCACCCCCACCACCTGGTGTCATGCCACCCATCATGCCCATGCCACCACCAGCCAGTAAGTTTTTTTTCTTTTCATTATTTCAGTGGATAGTATTTTCATTTTTGTTAGTTGAAACGTTTTTTCCATTGTCCATGGAAATAATGTTTTCAAGGTGTGACTTCTAGATGTGACTTCTACGTGATTTTTAAGACATTTTAAGTATTTCAAAGCATATGTCTTGTACAATAACAACTTACTGATGGAAAATGAACCTTGATATTAACCTGTGTTAACTAACTTACAGTGCAAGGAATGGCAGGAATGCACCACCTCTCCATGAACCAGCCGCCACCTCCCCCGATGCCACCTAACTTCATGCCCCCGATGTTCATGCAGCCCCCACGAGGAATGATGCCACCCCCTCAGCCACCACCTCCTGAAAATCAACAGATGCACCCACCTCCGTCCATGATGGGTTTGTTTTCATCTACATTAAGTCTTATTTGATAGTTTATAATATCGGTGTTAGATTGTTGTTGTTGCTAATTCAATTGTAGTGAGTCTGCATGCATTGTCTCGAAATATTATTTAAAACCTTCAATTAACATCTACCTTTATTACCAGGTGGAATGCCAAACTTCCAGGGAGGACCACCCCCACCTCCAAACATGGGCGATTGGGGACATCCAAGAAATATGATGCCCCCATTTGGTTAGTCATTTGCTTAGTCTATGTTCTCCTAGACAATATTTTTCGATTATCTACCAACATATACATTGACTGTCCAACTATTTATATTAAAAATACTGTTGTAAATATCATGTATTGGTCATTATGTATGCCAGGTAGTTTAAGAAGTTCTATTAGTTGAACACATTAAGCTGTTGATTAAATTTACAACTGATTAATTCAATTTAAAATTGAATTAACTAATTTTATCATTCATAAATCTCAGTTTTTCAATTTAATTTAACCAACATTCCAATTTTCAAATAATTGAATAATCAATAATTTTACTAATTCATCCAGGACATCCACCACCAATGCCTCCTCCAGGCGGACAGCCGATGTCCCATGGCAACCCCTCCATGCTGCCTCCTCCTCCACCCCCTCCCGGACAGATGGGTGGACCCGGACAGATGGGCGGGCCAGTACCCCCTCCCCCTCCACCAAATTTCTAGGGGAACGTTTAGCGTGCGACTTAGCCTCTATAAATATTTTGACAATTGCCTTTTTTGTAAGAGAGTTGTGTGACTGGTGTATATGATGTTGCATGCAACGACTCTAGTGAATTGAGGTCATTTGTAACAGGTCTGGAACGTTTCTGAATGATGATGCTCGTTGCCTCGTTACATAGATAGTTATATTTCTCATTCGTCATGGCTTCCATTGTTCATCGGGTTTCATGATCTTAATGAGTTTATCACACTATCAATGTCGCCGCCATTCTGTTGTCCACATCATCATCATCATCCTTGTCATCATCCTTATCATCATCGTCATCTTTGCATTATTTAATTTAAGGTCACTGAATAAACTCCTTCATCCGATTGTTAATAATAACCAGTCGTTTTATTAATAAATTTTACCAATAAACTTGCGCCTATAAAGTCTAATCCCATAAAAAATGTAATATATACAAAGCAACGAGCAACACTCGTTTGTACATACAAAAATGCATACAAATACACGTATGCATGTAATTTGTATACAATTTCAAATACAGATATATAATTTCAGTAATTTGTATACAAATTCATACAGATATAATTGTCTCCACTTAATCATCATCATCATCGGCATTTGGTATTTATTTTAATTAAAACAATTTGTACCGCTAAGGAACATCTGAGATTGGTTGTGTCATCAAGTAATGTGCCATTCCATTCGTTCACTCTATTATTTATTCGTTCGTTCATTTGTTCACTATTTTAACCATCCATCCATCAATCATTCGATCCTTTATCACACAATATTTATTCAATTAATTATCTCGCGATTTTAAATTTAAAGAGTTAATAATGAATGAATAAATGAATCTAATAAAGTTCTAAACATTTGCATAAATTTGTTGATAGCAACCCAAATAATTACAATCATATTTAAACAAACAATCAATTAATTAATTAACTAATTTGATTAATTAATTAATTGGTTTACAAAGTTGTTAATTAGCAATGGAAGAAATAGTAACAGTGAATAAGTAAATTTACTATAGCATTAATGTCCTTGTGAGTGTTGGTAGCAATATTTTGGTTATCGGTCCTTTATCACATAATGTTTATTCAATTAATTTGCTCGCGATATTAAATTTAGAGAAAGGAAGTTAATGAATGAATGAATCTAATAAAGTTCTAAACATTTGCATGTTAGTATTGTTAACAACAGTAGTATATATATATATATATATATATATATATTTATTTATTTATTTATACACATATATATTGGAAGGAAACCATATTTTATACAGTAATGTATGAATTCTACCGAATTGTTGGCATTAATCAAGATAAACTTTAAATACACACACACACATATATATATATATATATATATATATATATATATATATATATATATATATACATATACATACGAAGATGTATGCTAATTACAAGGTTGTGTATGGGTGGATGGTCCATAAAGTCCATTTTTTGTGTTTCACACATACGCGCACACACATACACACACGTATATAGACACGTTTTATACACCTTCTTTAACAATTAATAAAACTTATATGCCGTTAATTAGCTAAATAATCGTTTGATAATTGTTATTCTTATCAAATGAAGAGATGAAATAAGTAAATCGATCGATTAATTAATTAATTATTCAATTAATTAAATCTAAAAGGAAATGATTCACTTGCAGTCAAGTAGTTAGTTACTCAACATGAGTGAGTGTGAGTGTAAGCAACGATTAAAAGTGAAAGCAAAAATGATAATTTTCGCCATCATCATCATCATCATCATTGTTGTCGTTCATGACGTAATAAGGGGTTCGTATAAAGGTACACACACACGCACACACGGATGTCGTTAAACTAAAACTAAATAAGGTTGAAATAAACAAAGTGCACCATGCTTACCTAATTAATTAAACAACCAAACAATTGAAATTAGTATGTAATATATACAGGTGTATAACATCATACGTTTAAGAAATAGACGTCAAATCGCCTCAAAATATATTCATCAAATTGAAATTAACTCAATAGCTAAAAATGGTTACAAGTTATGATTGCATCACAGAGTATGAAGATAAACTTCTTACATAATGTGCAACAAGATTCAGCTCCATTGATTCAGCCATCAACAACCGCAAGAGCCGATGAAGTTGTCTCATAGCTGTTGTGCTATTAAATAGTTGGTGTGGTGTATTTTGTAGTTGGTTTGGTACTGAATTCAATCAGTCCTATATACGAATCAATGCTGATAAATGTGTAAATCACTGCTTATTATGTGTTCACAAATTTTGCCAACACTGGTTGTGCTGTGTGTATGTGTGTTTAAATGTTTCCGTGAGTTGTTACACATTGGCATGCAAACAATATTACTATTTATCTAGCCAAACCAACCGCGCATATTCAAATATGCAATGCAAGACATACATACAGCACTCAGGATGCATTATCATACATGTAGCATGCATACACGAATTTAACATACAAACAGCTAGTGATTTCAAAAGTGTTATACACCTTCTTTAACAATTAATAAAACTTATATGCCGTTAATTAGCTAAATAATCGTTTGATAATTGTTATTCTTATCAAATGACAATAGAGAGAGCTGGGTAATTAGTTCTCCAGTATATAATTCAGTGGAGTTGTTATGGAGGAGTTGTTGCATGGTGCAAGCGATCGACTGAAGATAGTGGCCACGTGAAAATGAGATGTGTTTCCATCATTACACGAGAAACATTCCAGATGAGAATGATGTTAAGAGAGAGAGAGGATGGTGTTAACAACCAATCAACCAGTGACAATTAGGCAACAGTAGGATTGATTTATTAGCGAACGACAAAAATGTAAGAGTGTGGGGACCAACTTTCATCTTTGGAATCGTTTATTAACGAGAAGCGTTGAAATTTACACCAAAAATGTCACTGGACATTCTTACGTAATAATAAATTATTAAATCAACCAATGAATGAATGAATGAACGAATGAATGAACGAACGAATAAAAATCTACTTTAATATAAGGCGTATGTATCGTACGAGACGATGCACAACGCAGTGTACACAGTGTGATTTAATTGGATAGTTCAACAGCACACACACGCACACACACACACACGCACACATATCTATATATATATACACATACATATAATATATACTATACCTAATAACATAATATAGCATACAGGTAATTTTTAATTATAATAAGTTTAAATCATTGAAATGTGATAACTTTATTTATTTAGGGAAAAAAGACCCAAAAAAAAATAAAAAACCCAGATTAATAAAAATACTAAAACTAAAAAAAATAATTTTCAAATAGTTATTAATTATAAATATATGTTACATTTATTTATATATTTATTATATATATATATATATATATATATACATTAAATTAGTTATTATATATATATATATATATTTAGTTATTTATAAAGTACACACACACACACACACACACACACACACACACACACATATATATATATATATATATATATATATAGTAGAGAGAGAGAGAGAGAGAGAGAGAAACAGAGATAAAAAATAAGAGGTATAAACACTTAAGACATTCACTTATGAACGATGATGGCATACAATGAAATACATTTTGATCGATTCGTACATGCATACACAGAAAAACACACACACATACACACTCATGCATACATATATAGCAATCACAGCTCGTATGTGAGTGTACAGGTATGTACACAAATAAAACGCATACCTCAAAGAAGTATATATATATACTTAAGATATATGTAATAATATATATATATATATATATATATATATATATATATATATATATACATGAAATGTCTAATGCACACAGAGCAATGAAAGTTCAACAATTGGCCACCTCTACCTAGCTTAAGTGGTACAATTGATGAAGTGATCGAATGAATGAATGAATAAGTAAATAAATGAATGAATGATCGAACAAATAAAAGAATAAGTGGATGAGTGAAAAAATTAAATGAATGGTGAAATAAAAACGAATCAACAAAATAATAAGTTAATGTTCGCGAGAAATGAACATACCTAACATTGAATAAACAAAACTGATCGGATGGACTGAAGAGATTTACCAATAAATGAGTAAAATCTTTTCTTACAAAATCACTATAAATTAGAAAAGTAGGTTGACCGGCTCAAAACTGACCGCAGAGCTTCATATCACCAGCACTATCATAATCTAGCACAGCACCACCATGTTCAACATTTATTGTAAACTATAATGAAACAAATAGTTGTTTGGGGAATGTTACAGAAATGATGAAAATAACCAACATAACCACTCCTCTTTTACTCACTCATCCACGCACTCATTCATTTACTCAGTCACTCCTTCATTCAGTCTTTCATTCAAATTTCCAGGTGAAAACATCTCACAGTGTAATCGAATCCACAACCAGATCGAGAGAAGCATACAGGCAGACCGACATACGCATAAAAGCAAGCAAACAAAAACACTCATACAGACATGTATGTATATATAAATAACTGAATGCCTTTTTACAAAAGTGTAAAAATAAATACCTACCTACCATGAATGTTATCCATAAACGTTATATCACAAAACACACACACGGACAGAAAAACCCAACCCGCACCGACAAGAAAGATATTTTTCGTATTTTTTACATTTTCAGGAGCAACTGATTGATATTAATTATATGGTACAAATACTCCAGCATATCAAAAAGAATAATAATAATAATAATAATAATTATATCAATGTTTTCGTCAATGCAAATAATTATACTGAAATGTTTTCATATATATATACACATGTAATAGATATAATTTTGCAGAGTTAAAAATAAATAAACCAACGAACGAAAGAATGGATGAAAAAAAGAAGCAATGTCCTTATTTGGAAAGGGCGGCAATGATGGCCCACAAGAGTTCATTGGTGCCCTCCCTCTGCGCTTCCTGCTCGGGGTCAAGGTCGAGCATGTACCTGACACGTTTCATGGCGATTTCGTAGTCGTCATCGGAGAGTGGAGCGAATGCGTTCTCGAGGACGTCTGAAACGTGCGAGAGATAGATGAGCATGAGCATTCGTCGGTCCATGCGATGGACATCATTCGTCCAACGAGAGAGGACAGAGTCCTGAACTTTCTTGACAAGTTTCGACTTGATGGATTTGTCGTTCAGCGGATGGGTCGTCATGTCGAACAGCACAAAGTTCTGCTTCTCCGTCGTGCACACTCCCTTCTCTACTAAATTTTTTGCAAGGCGCTCGCGAACGTTGCGCAGTTGGTAGCGCAGTTTCATCGGGTTCCATGTCTCACCTGTTGTGTTCAGTGGCACGTTTTGATCATCTTGTTGTATTAGTAGGAATGAAATTTTTATTGAAAATATTACCTCAGTATGATGTGAAGAAAAATATTTTAAGACCGTATAAAAATCTTCAGAACAGTAGAAAATAGTTTCTAAGGTAGAGTTAAAAACATAACATCTGCATTGCACATACATATAGACATAGACACACATGAATCTCTATTCAGACATGAATCTTTATCTAGACAGATAGATAAAGAACTGACCACTGAGGTACTCGATCCATGATTGTGTTGTCTCAGGAGGATTGGTCTCTTTGATATGTTTCAGTGCCTCGTCTAGCAACACGTCTCCTGTCAGTACATCTGATTTGCATTTTATTTTCCTTTTTGGGTTTAAAAAATAATTATAAATCATAATTAATTTTATCAATAATGAAATAAACCTCGAGATTAATAAAGCTGAAGCTTAAAGCAAACTAATATTTCGCCAGAAGCTGCTGTTAAAATAACATCCTTTCTTCGGTAGCTGATTGTGTCAAACACCAATTCACAAAGTAAAGTACATATGGACATAAGTACATATGTTGTCTTAGAGTATACACCAAGTAGTATCCTTAATATATACTAACATTTTATTGTATACATCATTACTATATACTAACAGTACTAATACAATTACATCAGTCATGCATTAGCCCAAAGATAATAACTACCTTACTACATTGTGCGTGTGCTAATGTGTATGTATGTACGTATTATGTACGTATGTATGTGTGTGTGTGTGTGTGTGTGTGTGTGTGTGTGTGTGTACGTGTGTGCGTGCGTATAATTAGCGGTACAAAACAGAATAAATAATCTATATACACAGAAATCAATACACAAACTGAGTGCATACTGAAATATTAAAACGTTTGACTTGACATAACATCAAAAAATCAACAGTGGTCTTTCAATTGCAAATCTATCTTTCAACCCAGTACACTTTAAAACTCCATCATCATCATCATCGCCGTCGCCGTCGTCAACATTATTATCACTACCATCATCATTGTTATCATTACCATCGTCCTCATCAGACATTGAGTTAATATAATTGGATGATAGTGTTACTAGCTGCTCTAGCTAACTGTGCATGTTTACTCTATTTAATTTTGATGAATGCTTTGAAAAAACAAATCAATCCCATATGAGCAGCTAAAGATTTTTAATATAGGAGGGAGAGAGAGAGAGAAAGAGAGAGAGAGAGAGGGAGAGAAAGAGAGAGATGGAGAGAGAAAGATTTAAAGAGAAAAGAAATAATTATATACATATATATTTAGATATATTTGAATATAAAAGTTTCTTCATACAAAAAAAATTCAACAGAAGCCATCCATCAATTTCACTGACCATTAATTTACCTATCCATTCGTCTGCATATACACTCATCCATTCATCTATTTTATTTATTTTCTTCCGATCCGTCCATCAATTAATTCATTTATTTATTAACTTGTTTGCTTAAAAATCAGTCTTTACGGCATTCATCCTCCTGCTATCACCGCTAAAAACTAAATTATATACATACCTGCTATTTTTTATTACATATCCACCAAATAATATTTTCACCAATACAAAAAACAGTCCCCACCACCAGAACTGCCAATGTCAAAATTGTAATCATAAAATGATAACCATTCGAAATGATAAAATGATGAGTATTATAATTTTTACTACCATTATTATTCTCTCTTAGATGTACCTAAGGGGTATAGACATTCCTCAGATAATCCTCATATCACCAACCCTCAAAACAATCATCATATATTTATATCATCATAAACCTCATAGCAATCCTCACAATAGTCATCATGACCATGGATCAATTTCAATGACCTCTTGACATATTCATATTAACCTGTTCAATAAACTCCTCCTCCTCATTCCTGTCTTCTCCAGTTCAATCCTGCCCTTCAGGGCAAGTTCAGCTATGATGCAACCCCGAAGCCCGGACGATAGGCAATCATTCCAGAAGGATGTGTAACCCTGGTGATGTGTGAGACAATGAATGAGAGATAGAGGTAGTGAGAAAGAATGAAATGAAGAGAGAGAGGAAGAGAGAGGGAGAGAGAGAGAAAGAGAGAGAGAGAGAAAGAAAGAGAGAGAGAGAGAAAGAAAGAGAGAGAGAGAGAAAGATGAAAAGATAACAGAGAGAACAAGAAAGACAGATGGTTAGGAATAAAAAAGTGATTAGTGTTGCTTTGTCAATTGTTTAATAAGAGAAAACACGAGACTAAAATTAAGGGATAGATGGAAAGATAGAGAAAAAAAGAAAGACATAGATGGACAAAAGTAGAGAGAGTGATGGAAGTGTGTGGTTTTTGTCAACTGTTTAGTGAAAGAAATTAAAAAAAATTAAGTGAAAGATGTATTGAAATGAAGAGATAGATAGAAAGATAGATGGAAGAATAGAGAGAATAAGTAATGGGAGTTTGTGAATTTTGTTAATTATTTAGTAATTTATATTAATAAATATTTACATTGCTGTTTTTTTTGTTAAACAAAAACAGATCTACTGGTTTTAAAAACAACTCGTATATAATATGGACAACATTTAACAGAATTTAACTCCTTCATCATTGCTATCGCCATAGTAGTCGCCAGTAGTTTACTAAATTACTGAGTTTAAGAATTAATTTAAACATTATAACATAGAGAGTTTTAAGCTGAAGTTGTATTAGTGAAAATATCTTGAGATTTTGTTTTAACAACATTTTAATAAGCTGACAAAATGATTCTTCCTTTTTTGAATTTCACTAATAAAACAAAAATTAAAGCTGCCCAAGTTACAATAAAAATAAATAAATTAACATTCAATGCACTGCTGTTTGGAAATAAATTCAGCAGTTCTCCCAACTCATTAATTAATTATTATTAATTAACAATTCATTTATTTGATAAATAAATTCTTCTTCACCTATACAATTAAATTTAAATCAAATTAAATTTAAATATCAATTGATAATAAAATACAAAAGTCAATGTCGAAAAAACCTTTATTCTTCAAAGTTTAACCAACAAAAATTTTTAAGTAAATTAAATCAGCCAGGAAATAAAAAAAAAGTAAACAAAGGATGATGACAGGTGCAGGCAGTGAACAGAAAAATTGTTTAAAAAGATTATAAAAAAAATAAAAACCTCTTTGTCCTTCAGTCCCAGGAGTAGAACTTCCTCCATGAGGGTCAGTCTGGCCTCCTTCGAATCCAAATCTTCAACTTCGTCTTTCTCGGCCGCTGCCGTTCCTGATTTGTCGTCGTCGCTTTCGTTGGCCACCTCGTCGCTCTTGTAAACGTTGCTGCTCGCTTGAGCGGCGTTTTTTCGCTGAACTAATCCCTCCGATCTATTCATGACTGGTTTTTAAAGTATGTCTTAATGGTCGATATGATGTTTTTAAATATTTACAAACAATTTGTTACGAAGTAAACAAAAAAAACACAAGAGGCCGGAAGTAGCGTCAATATATTTTAATGTTGCCAGGTTAGGTGTGTTTAGTTAGGGTGTATCTGTCGGGCTCCGTGTTAATTTCAATTTCTATTTTAATGAATAAGCAGTGAAAATGACTATTAAAAATATTATTTGAATATTAAAATTAAAATATTTTTACTGTACGTGTTAAGAACATTATTATTATCGAAAACAAGATCTATAACTTCAGATGTGGCCAAATAAAAACCAAACAACGACTGTTTTACGTGTTGAACATTTGAAATCAACTCTTATTTAAGGACTCTCACATGAATTTTTTTTACTAAATTTTCGCAAGAAACCAAATACTATGAAACAAACTTTGTCGCAAATAAAATTTTACGTGATTTCAACAAGAAGTATCAAGGGATAATTAACAATTTAGCCAGTCATTCGTTGATCATCAATGTATCGCGGCCTAAAAAAAAGGGGTGTACAGAACAGCGTAGAAGGTTAACGAGTTTTAAGATCTATAATTTTAAGATTTTATATATATATATATTATTATTATTATTATTAATGAAAAATTTAATAAAGCGCTAATTCAAAGGATCTCAAAAGCGCTATCAAAAAAATATCATGGCATAATCAACATAAATAAAGAGTTATCAGTGCATTTCAACAAAAAAAAATTTTAAGAAAAAAAAAACACAGTCTTCATTATTTCCCTAATCTAACATCGCTCAATAAACTATATAAATCACTCAGTTATAACTAAAACAAGTCAGTTAGATGAATTACAACGAAAATAAGTAAGTTTTCAGTTTTCTTTTAAAATCAGGCAGGTTCAACTCCGGATCTCTTAGAAAGGCAGGCAAATTGTTCCAAACAGACGGTCCCAAGACGGCGATGTTACGAGACCCCATATGAAGACACGAAACTGGGACTAGCATCAGGTTCAGATCATGAGACCTCAGATGCGTTCCAGAAGGAGGTGCCAACTTCTTTGCAAACATTTCCGACAAATAAGGTGGTGCAAGACGATTTATTGACTTGTAGACTAGAGTTGATATTTTGAAGATTATTCTTTTTATACGGTTAGCCAGTGCAGTTGTTTCAGTATTGGTGATACGTGATCATATTTTAAACCGCCGACAACAACCTTTGCAGCACGATTCTGCAATGACTGTAATACAGCTAAATGTTTATCAGGTAATTCGTAAAACAGGTTGTTACAATAATCAATTCGTGAGTGCACGAAGGCATGAACCAGAGTCTGCAACGTAGTAGTGTCAAGAGATCTACGTATTTGATTGAGCTTTCTTATTTGGTACATGCATTCAACGGAAACCATTCTAATGTGATCTTTCATTGACAGATTGGAATCTAGAATAAATCCCAGACTAGTAGCTTTTTGGCAAAACGGGATGACACTGTTTTTGATGATTAAATCAGTTTCTAACTTCATAAGCTGTTGCCACGTACCTACCGGCAAAAATTTCGTTTTACTCTGATTCAGTTTAAGAGCATTGTTTTGCATCCACAAATCAACCTTTGATAAACATTCAACCAATCTGTCCAATTCGGCCTGGAAAGTACCAGGCTTACTGGTAACAATGATTTGTATGTCATCCGCAAATGCATGATATGAGAAACCAAATGATTCGACCACTTTGAATACCTCAGATGTATACAGAAGAAACATGACAGGACCCAGAACCGAGCCTTTGGGCACAACAGACAAAACTATATTGACCTCGGACACTTTACCACCAAATGATACTTGCTGAGTTCTACCAACCAAATACGATTCAAACCACCTTAACATAGCACCAGAAAATCCAAAAGTAACACACAATCTCTCTAAAAGTATTTTGTGATTTACACAATCGAATGCGGATGACATATCGAGGAACACCATCATAGACGTCTTCTGTTGATCGATAGCCCCATAGACATCAGACAGAACCTTTAATAGAGCCGTTTCAGTTGAATGGTATTGCCTGAAACCTGATTGATAAATCGACATTAAATGATTATTCTCTAGGTGAGTGAGTATCTGTTTAACAACCACACGTTCAATTATTTTAGATATGAAAGACAGATTGGATATCGGTCTATAGTTTTCAACATTATTCTCATCAAGATAGTGGTTTTTTATTAGTGGAGTTATTATAGCATGTTTGCAAGCAGAGGGAAATTTACTTTGATTTAAACACATATTGACAAGGCATGTCAAAAATGGCGAAAATAGATTAATAAACTTTTGTTGAGAAGTGAGTTGGTGAATTTTTTACTATGTTAATTATATCTTTCTCAGAAACATCTGAAAATGTTGCGAACAAATTTTTGACATTTGATCTGCAATCAGACGAGTTAGACCGAACTTTGATTTCGATGCTGTCTATCACCTTACTCAGTTTGTCGTTGAAGAAGGACATAAATCGATCTGGCGTAAGTTCATGCATACTAGAAGAATGATTGTCATTATGATCTCTGCAGAGAATTTTATTCAAAACTTTCCAGAGATTTTTAGGTTTTGTCTTGTTTTCCTCAACAATCCTAATCCAATATTTGTGACGTTTCTCTGAAAAAAGTTTTGATTTATTTTTCAAAGCACATCTCCATTCCTCACGATGAACTTGTTGCAAACTATTTTTAAAAATTCGTTCTTTCCTTCTACAAGCACGTTTACAAAACCTGCACTCATCATCAAACCACGGTGCCAAATTAACACGATTGGTGACTACCATACATATATATATGTGTGTGTGTGTGTGTCTACACAAGCCTGTTATATTTACATGGAATGACATACAATCAGTTTGCCAGCCTGCTTGCTTCATGCAATTTTAAAAACCGGCTTCAGTTGAGTTATTTAGAACTTTATTGGAATGATTTTGTTTTATGAAATTAAATAAAAACTCGAAATAGCGTCAGTTTATTTCCATTATACAAGAAAATACTAATCGATATATTGTCAACCATTCATCAGCTAAATAATTTGAAATATTTTCACAGTACTAAACATATATAATGCATTAAAAAATTAAAGATAAGCATTTTCAACCAAACGGACATCTCTCTCTTTTCTCTCCCCTTTTCTCACTCTCTCTCTCTCTTTTTCTCTCTCTCTCTCTCTATCACATACATAATCACACACGCAAACACACACAAGCATATATACAGCCACATACAAATAACAGAAAACTATCATCAAGACTGATCCATTTCCTGATTAATGCTGTCATTTCCGTTTACGTCATCTGCATCTTCGTCAGCTGGTGAATAAAAAAAATAATAATAGCAATAAACAATAATAATTTTAACAATTATTATGAAAATAATTAAAATTTATGAAAAATTACAAGAAATGCTGAGAAAAAGAACAACACATCTTGTAATAATTAAATGTGAAATCAAAATATAAATCAACTAACCAAAACAATTATAATTTAGTGCCAAAAAAATAATGTATAAAAATAATTAAACCAAGATCTGAACCTTTGAGAAGTCTCTGAAGTTCGTGGCAGCTGGCAATGAGAACGTAAAACTGTTTCCTTCTGTTGTCCAACTGTAATTTATAAAATTGTAACAAACAACATTTCAAAGATTACAAACATTACTATTACTAGAAGCATTATAAAATCATCATCATCCCAGTCATTAATTAATCAATAATCCTCGTCAATATCATATCTCTTAATCACAACTTTGGCTGTCTTTATGAAGTTCAGCAGTGTTCTCATCCAAAACTAGATTAAAAGAGGACAGGTGGGGGGTATAGACCCAAGGTTTACAAAAAAAACTTCACAGTGAATAGACTATTCAACTTGCGTTTTTGACCAATAAAAGGTTCTCACATTTAGACCGACAACACATAGACAAGCATAATAGCAGTGTTCCATCCGGCAGTTTAGTTTTTAATAAGAGTGTTTTTGTCTGTGACAACGTTGGTTGTTGAAGGAATCACTTTTGTTTGCGGTAAGTATTTTTAAAGAGTTAACAAGAAAAAAAGTTGCTTTTTGAATTTTAAATTTAATTTCGGATTTTAGCTCCTTCGTTGTACTAGGGCCTCCAGAAAATGCAAATCCGTTCCTAATTCCACCCAAGTCCATTTTGTGATGTTATCCATCATTTTTTTGGCAGGTCTTCCAACTTCTCTTGCCTGGTTTTTTTTCCTAACCAGTACTCTTGCTATCTGGAATTCTGTGAATATCTCCACAAAGGTAGAACTTTTTTACCTTTTTTCATACATATTATTGCTTCTGAAGTTAGTATCCAATGACTTTGATTCTCATCTTCTTTCTCATATTTGATTCATAAAACCATTCTGTAGCACTTCATTTCAAATGCTTCCAATCTGACCTACCTTCTCCAAGTTATTGTCCAAATTTTGCATACATGCAGATAACAAAAGAAGTTCTTAACATTGTAAACTTCATTTCAACAGACATAAGGGCCGTCCATAAAGGGAGGGGGGGTCAAAAAAACGTTAAAAAAGCGTGACATCCATTATGGACAGCCCCATATATTGATATTACCACATTTTTCAACTTTTTATTCCAATGAAAACACTATTTTTAACATTAGGCGGCATAATCACCCAGCCACCCAACTACTAAAAATGATGAAAGCCTACAATAAATACCTTATCCCTCTGCAATTTCCTCGTCTCCTCGAGAGCCACCAGTTCCTCTTCGATGCTTTTCAATTCTCTGTTAATTAAATTTGGTTATTATATAATTGAATTTGAATTAAAAATGAATAAATTATCAAACTTCATTTGAATACATGCTTAAAGAATGTTCAAATAATATGGCAGAGAGAAAGAAAAATAGAGTGTCAATTTGTAGCTGAGAATTTTAATTAACAAACAAACCAACCAAATTAACCAGTCATTGGAGAAAAACGGATATACAACAAACAAAAATCATCAAAACAAACAAACAATTAAACAGACAACCAAATAAATAGACAAACAAACAATTAAACAGACAACCAAATAATTAGACAAACAAACAATTAAACAGACAATCAATTAAATAGACAAACAGTCAATGCAACTAAGCAAACAAACAAACAAAGATCAAATTGAACAAACAAATACTAATTAAAAGTTAAAAAACAAACAAAACCAAAAGAGCAAACAAACAAGCAAAGTATTATGCAAGCAAACAAAAAAAACAAACAATTATGCAAGCAAACAAACAAACAATTATGCAAGCAAACAAACAAACAGTTAAGCACACAAACAAGCAAACAAAAAACAAACATACAAACAAAAGACAATTATGCAAGACAATAATCAATCAATACAAACAAAAGGAAACAAAATTGATAATAATACTTTTGCAGCTGTCCCCTATCAGTGTGCTGCTGTATGACCTTTGCCATTGCATCATATTCTTAGCAGGTGAATTAATTTTTAAAACTTAATGCATCTCATTGTTTGATTAATTACAAAAATTAATTATTAATTAACTAATTAATTATCAATTATTATTAATTATTAATTATTTGTTATTAATAATGTTTAAATGTAAAATAAAACTTTACTTTAGTTCAAAAAAATCATCACTAAATCATTGAAATGAAATGAATTAAAGACATAAGTAATCTATTGTTAAAATTAAAATCCATAATGTTATTGTTATCATTAACAGTATCACTATCATCATCGTCATCATTACCATAACCATCATCACCGCCATCATCATCATAACCATCATCATTATTATAACCTCATCACCGTTATCATTACCATAATCGTCACCATCGTCATCATTATCATAACCATCATCGTCGTCGTCATCATCATCAGTACCGACCCTCCTTATATCTCCTGACATTGAGGGCCTGTTGTAATTCAATTTTGCTCTTCTCTATGTGAGCTCCGGCCTTTTCGATTTCGTCCGCTGAAATTTTAATCAACAACATCATCATTTTTATCATCATTATCATCCAAATCATTTTATCATCATCTTATTATTTTATTGCCATCTTATCATTTATTAAATCATATTTTTCAAATTTTTATCAGTACTCTCATTTTTATCATCATCACCAGCATCACCTCACTGCTGTCATTCACCATAATCATCACCACCGTTAATTAATATCATTATCACAATTAGCATCATTACTTATTCACTCCCTAACTCACTCACCCACTTACCTACTCACCCACATACCTACTCACTCACTTACCCACTCACTTACCCACTCACTTACCCACTCACTCACTCCCTCACTCACTCACTCACTCACTCACCGATGACATCATTAAGTTTCTTATAATTCTCCTGTTCCTTCAAGCACATGTTGTACACCTGCTCTGACTTGAACATGGCGTACTCACATTGTGATAAGGTCGACAACATCTTCTGGTAGGTCACATTACTGTTTTAAGATAAATTTACAGAAATTATGTAATTATCAAAAAAATTTTAAATTTAGAAAAAAAACATTCTAAACTTCAGTAAATATTTCATAATCTTTGTTATAAATATATATATTTTTAATTTCTTTCAAAGAATCTTTTTTCAAATAATTTTTTTGTCTGTTTCAACTTGTCAGCCATTGGTCAAATAGGTCAGTTAGGTTAATCTGGTCATTCAGTCAGCCAGTCTGTGAATTGAGTTTAGCTGACCAGCTAGCAAGCCAATCAACACATCCATGAATAAATTATAGTTAATAAATGAGTTGGTATATAGAAGTGTGTGCCTATATGTGTCCATGTGTAGAGTGTGTGTATATGTGCGTGAGTGTGTGTGTGTGTGTGTATGAGGTCCCTGACAAACCTATCTTCAGGACTTTCACTTAAGTCGCACCACTTAATGAAGGTCCTTAGCAGGTTGGCAATCCTTTTCTCGTCATTGCCTCCATTGCCCTCTATTAACAACTTGCGCTTTATGATTTCATCTGATGAGTGATAGAGTTGATATGATTAGTTAGTGTTAGTCAAATTCGGTTTTTATTTTTTATTATTTTATGAAATAATCAGTAATTGAGTAATCAGTAATGAATGGATGGAAAAACCTGACTGAATACAATAATAAATTTAATTTATTTCTAATTTAACAATTAATTAAATTAATTTTTTATTTTATTTTTATTAACTTTATTTATTATTTATTCATTAAATAATAAAAAAAAACGCTGGACCCAGACGGAAAGGTTATTTTTAATTTTAACACTGAGCTAATTAATATAGTTTTTATAGTTTATATACATATATAGTAATTTTTTAATATATAATATGGAAATTAATTATAATTTGAAATAATTTTATTTTTTACAATACAAATATCAAAATTTTAAAAAATAATTTAACCCTCTTGAACAGCCATCAAATAAAAAATTACTTTAAAATCAAATTTATTATAAAAATGTACGGAATTCAAGAAATCGGCAGAGCAGAAATAACAACAATCCACTTTTATGATCGCTAAAAGTAAACGTAAATACAAAAACACAAATTTAAAAGTGTATTCAGACAATAAAAAATTGACAATGATGTCGAAAATTTTGAAAACAGCAAAATCTTCCACAAAGATTTTGTCGCAAAGATACATTAATATTGTGTTTAACATATTCACTTTTGGATTATTAACACAAATATTATTTTGTCCGGTTTTCCGGATTTAGGGATTTCACGAGATTCTAAAAATCTAAAATGTATTTCTAAATTTTGTTCGCTAGAGTATCATTGTACAAAAGTACGCTGACCTCCTTAAAAACTGACTATAACAGTAATTTTTTGTAAAATAATATACGAAAAAGTGACGAAAAGTAATTGTCCTAAAAAACTTTTAAAACGTCATTACAAAGAAACAAGTCACCCCTAACTAAGAACTCAAAGAGACTAACGTATATAAGCGAATGTCATTGATAAGCTGTCGGGTACGTGTGTCCCGGTCGACACGTCCGGCATCGAATTGCGCTGCCTTCGGCGATCTGCAGGAAGGGTGTCCCACGTAAGGTAGACACAACACAATACACACTGCGACCGGTTCAACTGCGATGATGCGTCGGGCCGGCCGTCTCAGATATTAAACACGAGGGCATATGAGGATATGAGGAAGCGAGGCTTAGGTACATCCCTACACTACGCAAACAGTACAGGGCACTACACATGGTCTCACACTGAACATATCTATCCCGTAAGTACAACACGAGATGATATATGTCTTCACGTACCCACATTGGCGCCGACAGTGTGCGGCCTGCCGAAACTTTTTTAATTTTTCACACTAGAGAATTTATTTTTTTGCCTGCTTTCACATACTGACATCGTGAGACATTAAATATTAATTTTTAACAAGTTTTCAAACAGATTTATTGATCTGTATTATTAAGTTAATTTACAAACAAACGAACGAATGAAATGTAACAATGCAGCTGATGTAGCCATGTAAAAAACGAAGAAAGTATCATATTCATTTTCTGTAGAATTAAAATTAAAGGTCCATAAGGAATATCATGTTCATATTGGTATCCTATATCATGAGTGTCATCATGTAAAGAATGCATCCAGCTGCTTCTGTATTGTTTCCAACTGAATAATAATAAATTGAAAAAAAATTCAACAACTTAAAAAGATATTTGCTACTTAATTCAATGCACTGAAATTTGACAATTGGCATTTATTTTCAAAAAATTTATACTGTATTAATTTGAATAACTTTATAATCAGATTAATTAGGTTTTTCTGTGCAAAGCCAAATAACCTGATTGTAGAAGTCATACAATTCTGAATGATTGAACTCTAAAGTGATATTTTCCTTGGCCTGCTTTAAGAAAGTGTAAAATGAATAACACAATGGAAATAATGGTTGGTAAGTAATAATATAATAATCACAGTATTGTTAACAATAGGCGCATTATGATATATTATATTGCTTTTATGAAATGTATAGCATACAGAAATGCATGCAAAAGTATCGAAAAGTTAAGGTACCCACTTCACTGTTATTTTCATCAGTGCACTCCAACCCAAATGTCATAACAGCACTTGGCTGAACATACTTACCAGATGACAATTTAGATGTGGCCATATTTAAATTTAATGACCAGTCTATAGTGGATAAGTTCTTTGGAATAATTGATTGACTTTTAGCATTTGCTATTAAATCTTTACATTTGGCCTTCCATACAGAGGACATAGCAATGATCTTAATGTGATTAGTGAAGAAACTAAACTTAAAATTTATATTTTATGAAATTGAATGTGAAACTTTATAGAAAATCTACATTCAAGAATACGTATTAATAAGGTAGACATGAGAAGTAAAAGAAAAATGTGATAACCTTTTCTTCATTAAATCCTAATTCATAGAGCTCCTTTTTAAATGCTGATGTGGAAATAACGTGATAGACAGCTTGTTTGAAGATTGATATGCATGTGTCAATTATCACATCAATTTCACAATCATTAACCAATCCAAATGCAGTTTTTAGTTTTTCTTTGTCTTCATTACTGAATAGGACATTTTTCTGATTGTGGAGAGCATTCATTTTTTGTTCTTAACATTTATTTTTCTCAAGTTACATACAAAAATCAATTATCCTAACATCGAATTTAACAAAATCATAACGTATATTAAAATTAAAACTACTTTGCTGAATTGAAATGCTGACAGCTTGTTCAACAGAATTAGAAATTTTTGATCTTCTAGGGAGTTAATCAAGACGACACTGTCAACTCTAAAATAATTGGAAACAACAAGACGATGCATAAGTTATTAAAATTAAAAATCAATTAATTAAATTAAACCAACATCTAACAAATTTAGAATTTTCATTTTATAGGTTTATACAATTTGATTTTTGAATTTACACTTGAGGGCCAAGTTGCCCAAGTAAGTAATTACTAATAAATTACTAAAAAAATAGTAACTTCTTGAAGCTTGAAGAACTGAACTTACAGTAGTTCAGAGTCTAAATTGATGAGTTTCATTCTAATGGTGCTACTGTAAGTGACTTTTCACAGATTTTATTGAACGTCCCCACACTAACTTGACCGAGATATGGTTGGTTAGGTTTGGTTTTTTTAGAGGTTTAGCTAAAGGCGTGTCCGATTGTCCGATCATATGAACGATGCATACAAACATAAGATTACTTTTAAAAACTAACTTTTTTACTTTTAAACGGAGCTGGCTAAATCATTTAAAATAAAAATTTAAACTCATTTTTCAGCTACCAAAAAAAAACTAATGACTAATTATATATTGTATCTAAATTTAAAGTTTTAAAAATTGTATTTGATATTCAAATCAATTGAAAAGTAAATTTTAAAATAAATAAAACGATGAATCGGATTTAATCCGCCCACGATAGTAATTTAGCACGAAATTTTCACGTTGTTTTGTTCCCAGGTGTGAATTTTTCAAATTTATTCACCTCTAAATTCTCGAAAATGGGCGACCTGAAGGTTAATTTCGATTTTTTACTTCCTTTCTGTGGATGAATTTTGAAAAACTTGTTCATTGTTTTTTTTTCTAGTTGATCAAACACATGAAACAAAAGTCATTTATTAATTAATAAAAAAGGTTACCTACAGCAACACGTGGTTCCCTGTTCTACATTTGATTGTATATTATATTCTTTCTTCATTCCTTAAAATGTTTAAAATCATAATTCATTTCATTCACCATTCATTCATTAATTTATTGTTCTTTTTTTTCATTATGCCATAAGTTTTCATTTATTTATTTGTTATTCAATTATAATATTATTGTTATCATCTTTTTGTCTTGATTATTTCTTTTTATTCATGGGATTGTAACTGCTTTTTTTTTTACTTAGTTTTTAATCATCATTAAGTTGCCACATCATTATTGGTTTGGTGTGATCATTATGATGCATTGTATGATTGTATTGTATCTTCACTTCACTTCACTTCTTGTACACTTCACTCAACATAATCCATAATGTTATTGTTGGCTATAAATCATTTAATATGGCTTATGGGTTTATTTATCAACGGTTTTATCATATAAAAAATAAATGTATTCCTAGGCCTCTATGTAAATACAAATGTTTTTATAACATGTTCACAGAATGTTAAATGATGATTCTTTAATTTTCATCTGTTTATTAATTTATTGTTTATTTATTTATATATATATATATATTCTACTTTTATTTAAAACTTATTAAGTTTATTCAATTGAATAAAATACATTTATTAAAAAAATACATTAATGAACTTATAATATCTAATAGATAATTTTCCTTGTACGATCAATTTAATTAATTATTCAACTAATTAGAATTAGTTTCTCTAATCAATCCTAACGCTGATTTGCATGTCATCATCACACATCACGAGCTATATGTACTTGTACATTGTACAGTTATACATTCTGGTTGCCTGCCCTGTTTGTTCTGTACTGTCTGTTGCATGTACTGGTACATGTATTCTTGTATAAATTTCAACTTAATCTAGTGATATGTTCAAAGGCAATGTGTCATTGAGAAGGAAACCACCAGTTAATGTATTTTTTTCCCCATCTCTCTCTTTCTCATTCTCTCTCTCTCATTCTCTCTCTCTCTCTTACTATCTTTTTGCTACTGTACCTTTTCTATTCTTTTTATCTCGTTTTTTTTATGTTTTCTCTCTATTACTTGGAAAATTTTTTGACCAAATGACACTTGTGACATCATTAAGTTTTCAAAAATAATGATGGTATAATTGCTGGTGACATCAGTTTAAAAAATTTTTTAGTGTGAGTTTGAAAATTAACTCATTCATCATTTTGTGGAACCTGATTCAGAGAGCTTACATATGTACACACATACATATATACATACATACGCATATATGCGCGCGCGCGCACACACACACACACATACATAGGTACAATTAAAATTCCAGCTGCACTGAGGATTGGTGTTTTAATTCTGCATCATTGCAGTTTTATATTTTTCTTATAACCAGATTCATTTTTTGCTTTTAGTACACACACACACACACACACACATATATATATATATAGAGAGAGAGAGAGAGAGAGGGGGGGGGAGAGAGGGAGAGAGATCAGTTTCACATAATCCACCTTACAATGAACTTGTAAATTGAAGGGCGATGTTTTTGTATGATTATTTAAAGATAACTCTTACACCCAGTCTTATAACAACAACAACAATAATAATAATGATAATAATAATAATGACAAGAAACAAAGAAAAAAAATAGCTAGATGTATGAAACAAAATAAGTTAATAATTTGTTGGTTCTGTTGAGATTAACGTGGTGGAAAAAATGGAGAAAAGAATGAGAGAAGGCGATGTCTGTGATGTTTGTTCTGTGTGGTTTATGATGATGTTTTTATTGAGTAATGGAGCCAAAGTGTAAGTAAAGCAATGATGAGGATGACGGTGGTGATGAAGGGGAAGAAGATGATGATGGTGATGACTCTTGCAATGATGATGATGATGATGATGATAAAACTGAATTTTTACAATTGTGATTAAGCTGATAATAAACGATGATAATTTTTTTGATGAAGATTTACAATGAAGATAGATGGGTGGTCTTCGAGATAGAAAATATGGTGATTGGATGATGATCATGGTTATCTTGAAATGAGTAAGATGATGATGTTGTGCGTGATAATGGTATTCATGTCTGTCTGTTGTACATTCATAGGTAGGAGCGTAGGTAGGATCATTTCATTACATACATTAGTTTCATTATTCATACAAGTTTCATTTAAAGGTGACCTTCCTTCTGAAGCTCTGCTCGTAAGGTTGTTAGTACACACACACACACACACACACACACACACACACACACACACACACACACACACACACACACACACACACACGTACACGCGCACACACATGCCTAGGTGGTATGCATTTTTATGCTTGTGTGTTTGTGTGTGTGTTTGTCTGTGTGTGTGTGTGTTTTCGTCAGTCATCAAGAAAATGTAATAAATGTGGTTTATTAGTGGTTCTACTCAACTGGTTATATCTAATTTAATTACCACAGAATTATTTAGCTCCCAAGTCTGCTAATGTGATGTTTTTTGTCCATGTGCCCTTTATATGTCTATGTAGGGTGTTGCGTCCTATGTGCGTCTTTAAGTATGTGTACATTTATGCATGTGTGTACTATTTCCTTGTATGCTTGTGTTTATGTGCGCTTATGTCTGTGTGTTTGTTTCAACGTGTGTTTATCTCAAAATGCGCTATTTTCAGGCTATGGAGTATATGAGTAGTACGTATGAATATATAATTCATATGTTCATGTACAAATATGTAATTCATACGTTTATAAATTTACATTTTAATTTATTTATATATATATATATATATATATATATATATATATATATATATATATATATATATATATATATATATATATATATATATATATATATATATATATATATATATACAATACATCTCGTTGTTTTTGTTTAGTTTTTTAGCTTTACGTTACATTAAATTACATTAGGTCACACTAAGTTACATTAAATAACATTAAATTACATTAGGTTACGTTAAATTACGTTACATTGCGTCACATTAGATTACGCTGGGTTGTTTTTTTTAGATTACATTAAAATACATTAGGTTACATTAAATTGCATTACAGTAAGTTAGCATTTAGCGATAAGCATTCGTCATTTTTAAGGCGGTTAACAATCATCACTCTCATACTACAGGTTAATTCCACTTTAATTAATTAATTATCAAAATTATATTGATTTAACATAATTGATTGGGATTTAATTATCATTTTTTGTGTATTATTATTAATTATTATTATTATTTTTATTATTATTGTTACTATAATAATAATTATATTTATTATTATTATTATTGTTGTTACTATTATAGTTCTTGTTATTATTGTTACTATTATAATAATAGTTATTATTATTATTGTTACTATTGTTATTCATAGATAGATGTAATTTGTTATTTATAAGTTTATTTTATTAATTTTTTTATGTATCCTTTCACTAATTATTGCATCACATTCATTTACATACTTCACATTAATAATATATAACATTAACTTATATTACATTTCGGTAGATTGTCTTACGTTTAATTGCAGATTAAGTTAGGCTCAGTTGTAAGCATGCTCCATTGGGGAGAAGGTTTTAAAATAGTATTATCTTTTTTGTTTGCTCATCTCTGTTGCTGCTAAAAAAATGTAGGCATTTATACTTTTGAGATAAAATACCTCTGGTGGAGTTATATGTGTGTGTTTTTGTATGTGTGCGTGTGTATGTGTATATATATATATATATATATATATATATATATATATATATACACATATGTATATACATCTGCTTAGCATGATAATTTACCAATGGTTCATCTGAACACCCAGGATTGCACAAAGTTCAGGAAGATTGAACAGAACTTAATACATGATACGTTTAATTAGCATGGTTTAATTAGCAGGGCTGATAACCTGGTGAGGAGTTAGTTGTTCAACTAACTATCTAGCTAGCTACCTGTATTGTGAGGTTTGTTAAGAGTGCTCTGGTAAACATTTA
>NW_008704170.1:0-1846 GCF_000326865.2 Helobdella robusta | reverse complement strand
AGACAAAACAAGGAGAACACTACTTTCCTTAGCGGATGACCAAAGGAAACAAAGAAATTCAACATAAAATTAAATGTTTTTTAATCAAATTTATAAAATAGTTCAACAATAAACTGTCTTGATCATTATTTGTTTATTAATTAATTAATTCATTGATTCATTTCATTTATTTACTCATTCATTCATTCACTCATTCATTCACTCATCCATTCATTCATTCAACCATTCAATCATTCACTCATTCATTCACTCATCCATTCATTCATTCAACCATTCAATCATTCATTCATTCATTCATTCATTCATTCAAATTCAATAAGATGATGATAAAGCAGAGTTTATTTGGCTATTTCTAAAATGAACTGTCCAAATTAAACTAACTTATGGTAGATATTTACTAACAGATTGTTGCAATGTAGTATGGTGTGTTATAATGTAGTAGCGTATTAGTTTATTGCAACATTAATGTGTTGGGGTACTGATACATCTGTGCATTAATATATCGACGTGTATATATTTTGGTGTCGTAATGTGTAAGTGCTTTGTTTTCCAAGCAGACACTAAACCACGTTTCAGAGAGAGGTCTCCAAAATTGGATTTATGGTTATTTATATCCATCTAGCTAACTCACAAACATACACAAATATTCACACAAACACACAGAGACATATTCGCATACGCACACACACAGACATATTCGCACACACCCACACAATAAGACGCACACAAAACAACAACAATGGCACCAACAAACAAATAAACAAATTCAAGAACAAACAATAAAATAGGTAAACGAATAAACGAACGAACAAATAAACAAACAATTACACAAACAAACGAATGAACGACAATAGCAGCAATCAAAACAAAGTTATAAATAGATGAGAACATCCAACAAAAACATCCAATTCATGTGCATCGTAAAAACAAAGAATACGTTTTTAGAATTTTATAAAAATAAAAAAAAACTTTACGATGATGTCTGTGTGTGTGTGTGTCTGTGTGAGTGAGTGAGATGTGTGTAAATGTGTGTGTGTGCACGTGTGTGTCTCTATGTGTCTGTTTGTATGTGCTTGAGAGAGAGAGAGAGAGAGAGAGAGAGATGTGTGGGTGTGTTTCATAAGCAGTAGCAATAATAACAAAATAATAGCGGCAACAATAACAATCCAAACATAAATAATAATAATAATAAAAATAATAATAAAATAATTTTGAAAAACACAAAAAAAATTATTGTCATAATTATATCTGCGTAGTAAATATTTATTGCTATTAATACATCCAATAAAAATATCTTTTTAATCGAATGGGAATCCGAATGCGAAAAACAAAGCTACGATGATGATAATGATGTTGATGGTGATGCTGATGGTAATGATAACGATGATGTGGTAATGATGATGGCGATGACAGTAATGATGGTCCTCATCGTTATCATCATCACATCATCATCATCAACAACAACAACATAACCTTCATCATCAACAACAACAACAACATTATCATTTTCATCATCAACAACATCATCATCTTCATCAACAACAACAACAACATAATCTTCATCAACAACAACAACATCATCATCTTCATCATCAACAACATCATCATCTTCATCAACAACAACATCAAGATCATAACCTTCATCAACATCAACAACACCATCATCTTCATCAACAACAACAACATTATAACCTTCGTCATCATCAACATCATCATCTTCATCATCAACAACATCATCATCTTCATCAACAACAACATCAATATCATAACCTTCATCATCGTCAACAACAACAACATCATCATCGTCAACAACAACATCACCTTCATCATCCTCGTCAATATGGTC
>NW_008704169.1:0-1735 GCF_000326865.2 Helobdella robusta | reverse complement strand
AGCTGGGTGGTGATCGAATGGTGGTATAATTATGATTATATTTATTATATTAGATTATATGAATATAATTATAATTATGATTATAATTATGGTTTAATGGCGAGGATGATGTTGACGATGATGACGATGATGATATGAGGATGGTGATGATGATGGTGATGGTGGTGGTGATGGTGGTGATGATGATGATGTGATGGATGATGAAACGATAAGGATGACAGTGTGGGATATTTTATATTCTAAAAAGTTGAGATTGGTGATGATGATGATATGATGATAGTGATAATGAGGATATAAATGATGATACGATGATAACGATGATATCATGAGAACGATGATAATGATGATGATAATTTAACGAGTTCGTTCACAGTTTGCAACTGAATGTTTTTTTTTCTTTATTCAGAGGTTGTTTTCTTGTTGGAAACAATGGAATCTATCGTCGCATCGTACCTCACCTTAGGGTGCTTCTGAAATAGTAGGGGGAATGAAATCGAAAGAAAAATTTAAAATTTTTTTGATGGTGGTTTCATCCTAAACCTCCACCCCCTCCTCCTCCGCTGTCTATAACACCGAGTTATAAAAATTAACATAAATATTCACGGTCGTGACGTAATATGGTTCCATTGTCCGAGAGTTTAAATCATAAACCATGATGATAATTATGATGTTAATGATGATGATTATGATGACAACGACGACGATGATGATGATGATAATTTAACGATGATAATGTTAATGATGATGATGATAATGATGGTGATGATCGTTTTGGTAATGATCAGTCTTTTGTAATTTCGATTGTAGTAACGTGATGATGATTCTGTGACTCATGAGATGAGATGTGATAAATAATTTCTCGTTGACGAAGCACATATTGCTTTCTGCTTTTTTGGGGTATAATTTTTGTTTTTGTTCTTATTTTACTTATTTTGCCTTAAAAAAATCTTTCATTTAATTTTTATTTTATCTCACTAATATTTTCTTACAACCAACATTTACTTTATTTCACTTTAACTTAAACCAACATTCACTTTATTTCACTTTAACTTAACGCTACAAACATTCTTTACAATCATAACTTCTACTTTCCATACATAGTTCCCCCTTGCCTGTTGTAACATTTTTTACGTGTGAATCGGTTTGACTTGCAGAATAAAAAAAAACACACACCTCAATGAAGGTACGAGACGACTGACAAGACAGAATGTTGAGTTGCGTTAAAACGCCACGCGGAGTTGTGTTGTAGTCGTAACGAGGTGCTGCAAAACAACAACCGGAAAATGTGAGATGGGTCCGTGTTGAATGTCGTCATGTCATGTAGTGTAACGTAAGTCGTTGGTGTGTTGTGTTGTGAGCCGTGCAACAATTTGGTCGTTGGAGATCGAGTTTGGTGGGGGGTAGAAAGTGTGGAATTCAAACAGAAGAATAAAAAAGATGAGGAAGAGGAAAAAACAACAACAACATCAACAATATTAACAACATAAACAATATCAACAGAAACATTAACAGCAACAACAACATCAACAACAACAAAAGCAACAACAACATCAACAACATCAATGGAACCAGCAACAAAATCAAAAACAACATCATCATCAGCCACAACAACATTATCATCAACAACAACAACATCATCAGCAACAACAAAAACATCATCAGCAACAAAAACATCAACAAAAAACATCAATAACACAAGTTCTCGCATGAAAGTTAATGTAAATATAAGTCATCA
>NW_008704167.1:36778-39052 GCF_000326865.2 Helobdella robusta | reverse complement strand
CGCAGGTTGTTTTCAGAAATGTTTTATCTGATGTAATGGTCTTAACATCAGGAGTACCTCAAGGCTCAGTGTTGGGACCTATTCTTTTTGTCATGTACACTGCTGGGGTTTTAAAGATTATTGATGAGTTTGGTTTTAAGTATCACGCTTACGCTGACGACATACAAATAATAATTAGTAATAAGCCAGAACTACTACAATGTGAAATAAATAGACTGGTCCAGTGTCTAAGCAATGTTGAAACGTGGATGTCTAACAATGGTCTCAAATTGAACCAACAGAAATCACAATTTCTTCCCGTTGGAACATGGCAGCAGTTGACAAAACTAAATATTGATTCGGTGGAAATTGATGACGTCAAGATTGGGTTCTGTGACAAAGTAACTAGTTTGGGTTGTTTACTGGATACCAGATTATCGATGCAGGATCATATAAAAACGATAGTGAGAGCATGTTCTTTTCAGATTAGAGAGTTATACAAAGTACGTAATTCTTTAAATAAATCGGCTATTCAGACGTTGGTGCATGCACTTGTTCTTTCAAAACTAGATTACTGCAATAGCCTTTTTTACGGGTTACCTGATAAACATGTTTCTACTCTTCAGTCCATACAGAACAGAGCGGCCAAGTTGATTGTCGGTGGTCTTAGATACAATCATGTAACTCCTATTTTGGAAAGTCTTCATTGGCTCACTGTTAAAAAAAGAATTACATACAAAATAGGCCTAATAATGTATAAAGCGTTACATGGTCTGTTACCAGGTTATCTGATCAATAAAATAGAAGAAAAATCCGTAATGATGAGTGGCATGAAGCTGAGGTCAGATGATAATATTTTGCTGGTTGTCCCGGATATCAATTTACAGATCGCGTCAAGAAATCTGGCTGTTTCAGGACCGGCTGTTTGGAACAGTTTGCCAAGATTTTTGAAATCTAAAGACTTGAAGCTGGATGATTTTAAGAAGAAATTGAAAACTTATTTATTTGCACTTTGATTTTGATTTTGAACTGTTTATTAATAACTGCCATTGTATACCGTTCTTTATTTTTTTTTTAATTGCTATGGATGGCGCTTTTGAGAACTTTTTGATTTTAATTGGCGCCTAATTAAGTGTTTTAATAATAATAATAATAATAATAATATATAAATATATATATATATATATATATTTATATATATAATACGTATATACTCATATAAATACACATAATAAAAAGCAAATTAATAAAAAATAAAATAATTTTTCATTTGATATATGTTGAGTATTTGAATTTTTAAGAATGAATTATTGCGAATGTTAAATGAAATGTGACGTTGCCAATCAACAAATAAATTAAACGTGAAAATTGTTCATCACTTCGGAACAACATTGGCTCCATTTTCTTCGTCGGAGACTCCATCATAATTATCTTTTTCGTCATTTTCTTGTTCATTTTGTTCTGTTTCGAAGCTTCCTTTAAGTATGTCTACCTCGTCTGTGGTATTTTACGAGGAGTATCCAGTAAGAATTTTGATGATATTGAAAAATAAATCTTTTCTTTCTTCCATATGTTGTTGAATTTAAATTCATCTACTTAAAATAGTTGCATCGAGTTTTTATTCAAACAACTATTCGTCCTACTATTAAATTCAGCTTGCATTTTAAATTTCTATTTATAAACCAGTCCGCAAATAATAGCTAAATTTCGTGAAACATTTCAACTCTTTCAGCCAGCACAAAACATTTTCATGAAATAGAGAAAATTTAAATGATTTGCTAATATGTTTCTCAGAAACATAATTTATTGGCACGCATGGGAGCACATACAAGCTGAAAGCTCGTGTGGAGGAATTGCCAGAAAATTCTTCATTGGGGAATGTACGTTCAGGTGGACAACATATTTTGTTAGTTTTAATTTTGTTGAGATGATATTGTTAGTTTTACTAAAAAGCATTTCAAAAATCTCATTTTGAATCCTTTTTCCGACAAACTTGGTGTGATTTTTTGATGTTGTTATTTTTCGAATGTGTTCACATATAATGGGATCGTAATTGCCCAAAAATGAAACAAAAAAAGTTGTTAAACATATCACACTCTTAATGTTAGATAACAATTTTGAGATATTGAAAATGTTGAATTTAATGTGATAGTGAACTGCAATAAACAAAATTAACTGGGTAATTTTCGAAATGCACACATTTAAAAGTTTTGATATTTTTTATATTTTTTTCAAAACACACAGGCACTCGTACACATGAAACACGTACACCATACACACACGAACACACACATA
>NW_008704167.1:28887-34599 GCF_000326865.2 Helobdella robusta | reverse complement strand
GGAAAAGATGCTTGAAAAATTTCTGTTCTGACTATAAGAAAAAAACAGCACGTAACTTCGGCCATAGGTGACGATTTTACTATAAACCAGATAATTTAGTAAGGAGTTGGTTTGTTGACGCACATAGATTGGTACACAATATGCTCATACCAAATTTTAAGTTTTCCAAACATGTTTCTGATGGTAATTGTACAAAAACCGCAGAGATAACACGGTCGCCAGCATAAGCATGAATTGTGTATAGTTACATTATCTTTTTAGTGGCTACACCATTTTTAGTAGACCTTGAGGCATCCTTTTACCTAGCTCTTGTTATAAACTAGATCAGAGTTCAATTTTTTTTAATCTAAATTTATTTTTATTTCTATAGTATTTTTTTAGATCAACTCAATAAAAACATTTTTTGGAGCTTTTTTCAAACATCAAATATTAAGTTAAAAATTGAAATTAAAATTTCAAATTTTTTCAAATAAAGAATTTTCTTTGTTGCATTTGTTATTCTTTCAGTTAATTGACAGATAACACTTGACATGAACAATGATCATCAGTCACAACCATAGTAAGATGGGCAATCATTACGTTTGGAGATCCCATGAGTAGCATGGTCGTCAGATTCAGCGCTCACTAGGATATAATCTGACATAACTTTAAATGATAGTGTGAGTTTTAAAAATTTTCATAAAATTAAAATTTTTCGACCAGACGTGTTTTCAAAAATTATGTATGAAATATTGCTGGGATGGTTTGCAATGTTGATATTTTTATCAAATGGTTATGTATCTACCGAAACAAAGTTGAAAATAACAAAACAACGTTTAACAGTTTTTACATGCAGAAATCTGCCGAATGTTAACAAGCAAAAATATGGTAGCGGAAAGAAGAGTCAAAAACATTTTTGAAAGCAGAAAATATATATAAGAGTGTGGTAGTTAAGTATTTTTTTGTATGTAGTCAAAATATTGGAAGATCACAGTTTAATTGCTAGATTTGTTAAATAAACGACCAAATGGTTTATAGATCATATATTTATGAATTAGTATAAAACAGTAAATTATTTAAAGTTACATTATAAAATACAAAGAAAGACAAACATACCCGCAAGAGCAAATACAGCGAGGACAGCCATGAGAAGGAGAGATCGGAACATCGTGAAATTTCTCTTTCAACGTTGAAATGTATCGGCCACATAGCTTTATTTATACCAAAAATTTCACAGTTTTTACATTGAACATTAATAAATTTTGTTACTCATTTCAAAAACACGTTGCACATTTGATGTTCTGTTAATTGTGATATATTGGGGATGTTAAATTAAGCGTGACCGTGAATGATCCTTTAAAATTTTCATGCTGGCACACATACACACATATGCACACAAATATATTCATACATATGCACACACACACAAACACATATATATATATTTATATATATATATATATAATACGTATATACTCATATAAATACACATAATAAAAAGCAAATTAATAAATAATAAAATAATTTTTCATTTGATATTTGTTGAGTATTTGAATTTTTAAGAATAAATTATTGCGAATGTTAAATGAAATGTGACGTTGCCAATCAACAAATAAATTGAACGTGAAAATTGTACATCACTTCGGAACAACATTGGCTCCATTTTCTTCGTCGGAGTCTCCATCATAATTATATTTTTCGTCATTTTCTTGTTCAATTTGTTCTGTTTAGCAAAAAAGTTGTTAAACATATCACACTCTTAATGTTAGATAACAAGAATTCGAAAAATAAGTTTATTTTGAATTTTAATAAACTAAACGTCCCCCAAAAAACTTTAGTGACAAAAATCGAAAAAACGAACTACAAACATATTAACACCAAACATTCGGTAGAATTTATAGAATATTGTAAAAATTATGGTCTATTATCAACATATATATATAAAAATATAAATATATATATATATAAATATATATTATTATAAGAAAACTTGTATAGCGACTTTTATAGAACTACCAAAAGGAGCTATCCAACATAACCAAAAAAAAATTTTTGTCCGTTTAAGTGATCAAACAAAAACATAAATATTTCGAAAATAAAGATAAGTATACATTGTAAAAAGAACTAAAAAAAACAGATAAATCATTTAAATTTATGCACAGATGCACACATATACTCTCGACCATACCCAATCACTCAAAGTAATGTAACAACCATAAAAGAACCAAACAGCAACCATTTTAAACCAAATCATAGATACATTCATCCACACTTTATCCACACCGATCACACACAATTACGCTCAGAAAATGCAGGATAACATATAATTCAGAACAACCAACAGATAAATACCCAGCCACCAGCACAATAATTATAAATCGAATATTTGAAACACACGAAACACACACATCTCCTAACATCCAAAACACATTCAACGTAAGCACATCCCATCATAAAACACCCACATATATTACGTACTCGACAATTCCATTATATAATTAAAACGTAAATAAAAAACAAAACAGCATAAAACAAATGAATGTTCCGTTATCAATAAGCTACATTCATTAACAACAAAAGCAACACGCAACATACTATTCACAACTTCAATTAATCTTCTAAACAGGTGTATCTTCAATTCTCTCCTAAACTGAAACAGTGACATGCCTGGTCGACGAATGACGCGTGGAAGAGTGTTCCGTATTTTCGTACCACATACAGCAAAGTTCCAGAGCCAAAATTCAATTTTGACACCCGATCTGTCAAGTAATTATGATCGTTTGATCTCAAGACAAAATTCTGAGCAGTCATATCTTTGAGTGTAAACATCTCCGTCAGATATCGTGATGCCAAAACCATTTAAACACTTAAACATTAATAAGCAAATTTTAAAAACAATCCTCTTTTCAATTACTAACCAGTGCAAATCCTTAATCAATGGAGTCACATAATCATTACTTTCGCTCACCCATTACTACTTTAGCTGCCCTATTCTGTACAGATTGCAACAGTGCAATTTCATTCGCAGAAACACCGTACAGTAGGCTGTTGCGGTAGTCCAAACGTGAGTGGACAAATGAATGAACTAATGCCATCAAAGCGGGCTTGCTGACGAATCTCTTAATGCGCTGCAACTGACGTAGATGAAAACAACATGACTTTACAACACCCGTATATGATCCTGCTTGGTCAGATTAGCATCAAGTGTGAAGCCCAGAATTGTGAATGATCATTCAAATTGAACAATGGCATCATCCATTTCTAATACATCTCGATGTATTTTTGATGTCTGCTGCCATGTACCAATTAGCACTAACTTGGTTTTATCTTTGTTCAATTTTATTCCATTTTGTGACATCCAAATATTTACTGCAGCAAACTGATATTTCAGTCAAATTCAGCTAAATCATCAAACCATCTGCATACGCATAACACTCCATCTAATGATATATATATATATATATATATATATATATATATATATATATGATTCAGATTTGTCAATGAAACAACACATTAAGAAGCTCTCAGCCGAATGCATGTTTCAAATCAGGAAAATCAATCAAATTCGACGACCCCTAGATGCGTCCACGTTGCAGACGTTGGTTCATGCATTTGTGCACTCACGCGTCGACTATTGCAACAGTTTGTTTTATGACTAACCTGATCGATCTATGGCTGTACTGCAGTCAATACAGAATGGAGCCGCAAAAGTTGTTGTTGGAGCTATAAAATACGACCATGTGTCTCCAATATTGAAGGAACTTCATTGGCTAACCGTCGACAAAAGAGTGTTGTTCAAAATTTCAACACTTGTCTACAAGTCTATCAACGGTCTAGCTCCATCTTATTTGTCTGACAGGTTCAAAAAAAGATCTTCAAAAGCTTCTTGAGCATACCTGAGATCCGCTGTTTCAAACCTGCTGTTGATCCCAACAACGAGTCTCCGTATAGGCTCTCGTAATATTGCTGTTTCTGGACCAACTGTTTAAAACAATTTAGTTTCAATTTTAAGATATTTTCGTTTATGAATAGATGAAGACATTGTTTTATTTTTTGGTGGTTTGCAATTTTTTCAGACTATAATTAATGTTATCTATCATCTTCCATTATAATCAAAAAGGAAGGTCTGTATCTAACCGTGGAGAACATTAATTCTTTAGTAGAGGCAACAAACTTTATTTTATTTAGAGTATCTAAATGGTAATAACTGACTTCCACATAATGACAATCAGCTCATTTCACGTTGCTTTTTTTGATTGTGCTATATTGAGGATGTTAAATTAGGCATGACGTCGTGAAAAAAATATCATACAAACATGAAAAATTAATAAAATTTAATGTAATTTCATTGCAGCTGCCATTTTTTAATTTGGTAAGCTGTTGTTCGATCATGTCGCTTTGTTGATCAAGAAAACCTTCGCTATTTTTGAGTTGAGGTTTCGTTGAAATGAAGTTAATGAAGCGATAATGAAGTACTGAAGTAGAAGTAAAATTCAAATTGCCTTTATCTGAAAAGATGCTTGAAGAATTTCTGTTCTGACTATGAGAAAAAAACAGCTCGTAACTTCGGTCATAGGTGACGATTTCACAATAAACCGGGTAATTTAGTAAGGAGTTGGTTTGTTGACGCACATAGGTTGGTGCACAATATGCTCATAACAAATTTCAAGTTTTCCAAACAAGTTTCTGATGGTAATTGTGCAAAAACTGCAAAAATTACACGGTCGCCAGCATAATCATGAATTGTTTATAGTTACATTATCTTTTTATTGGCCCCCCCATTTTTTTAGACCTTGAGGCATCCTTTTACCTAGCTCTTGTTATAATCTAGATCAGAGTTCAATTTTTTAAATCTAAATTTATTTTTATTTTTATAGTATTTTTTTTAGATCAAATCAATAGAAACATTTTTTTGGAGTTTTTTTTCAAACATTAAATATTAAGTTAAAAATTGAAATTAAAATTTCAAATTTTTTCAAATAAAGAATTTTTTTGTTGCATTCGTCATTCTTTCAATTAATTGACGGATAACACTTTACATGAACAGTGATCATCTGTCACTGTCACTTTTTACCTAGCATCCAAGGAACACACCTATTTTGTGTGCAAACACGTTTGGAGATCCTTTGAGTAGCATGGTCGTCAGATTCAGCGCTCACCAGGATATAATCTGACAAAACTTTAAATGATAGTGTGAGTTTTAAAAATTTTCATAAAATTAAAATGTTTCGACCAGACGTGTTTTCAAAAATTATGTATGAAATATTGCTGGGAAGGTTTGCAATGTTGATATTTTCATCAAATGGTTATGTATCTACCGAAACAAAGTTGAAAATAACAAAACAACGTTTAACAGTTTTTACATGCAGAAACCTGCCAAATGTTAACAAGCAAAAATATACACATACACACATATGCACACAAATATATATATATATATATATAAATTTATATATATATATACATATATACATACATATGTATGTATATATATATATATATATACAATTTGGTATGAGGTTCTCAGATAAACATGTACTGTTGAAGATTACACCCCATTTTGCAGTTAGAAGTTTTTTAAATAAAATTTTAACAACACGAAGCTGTTTTGTTTCAACTTTATTAAACTGTGAAGTTTGGCTGACGGCCGTTTCGGCTAATGCCATCAATATAATGAGTTAATTTTAAAATATAGGTTGTTATTCATTTATTTATTCATTTTAATATCTA
>NW_008704167.1:4448-6645 GCF_000326865.2 Helobdella robusta | reverse complement strand
CGTTGCACATTTGATGTTCTGTAATTGTGATATATTGGGGATGTTAAATTAAGCGTGACCGTGAATGATCCTTTAAAATTTTCATGCTGGCACACATACACACATATGCACACAAATATATTCATACATATGCACACACACACAAACACATATATATATATATTTATATATATATATATATATAATACGTATATACTCATATAAATACACATAATAAAAAGCAAATTAATAAATAATAAAATAATTTTTCATTTGATATTTGTTGAGTATTTGAATTTTTAAGAATAAATTATTGCGAATGTTAAATGAAATGTGACGTTGCCAATCAACAAATAAATTGAACGTGAAAATTGTTCATCACTTCGGAACAACATTGGCTCCATTTTCTTCGTCGGAGTCTCCATCATAATTATATTTTTCGTCATTTTCTTGATCAATTTGTTCTGTTTCGCAAAAAAGTTGTTAAACATATCACACTCTTAATGTTAGATAACAATTTTGAGATATTGAAAATGTTGAATTTAATGTGATAGTGAACTGCATTAAACAAAATTAACTGAGTAATTTTCGAAATGTACACATTTAAAAGTTTTGATATTTTTTATATATTTTCAAAACACACAGCCACTCGTACACATGAAAAACGCACACCATACACACACGAACACACACATACACATTTTACACACACACATTGCCCTTTTGACGGCTGTGCACGTCAACATGACTCATATATCGGGATTACTACTACCTTACTGACTAGAAGTGGTGCTATCAATTCTCATTTGGACTCAACACACTCAATCACTATTAGCCATGAAATCCTCGACAGCAACACCAAAGTAATATACCAGAACAGTAACTACACGCATCTTCAAATTGCAGAAGCTGTCCCAATTGACATCAATAAATTAAAAACTAACAAAAATGACAACCTCACTCCCAACCTGACGCTTAACCAACAATGAAAACAAAAAAGTAATAAAAACTAGCATTGTAAATAATGACGAAGAAGAATATGATGCTATCAATGAAGAAAAGAAAACCGAAGAACACGACCATGCTATCGATAAAGAAAAGGAGACCAAAGAACACAACCAGCCAATAAAAAAACCTGACACCAAATTTCCATCAAAGTTCATTTTTACAACGTCATTTTCCATCTAAGTTCATTTTGACAAAGTCAATATTTCCCTATATAAACAACAAGAAGCACTGGTGATGATTCATTCGGAATCGAAATATGGCCTTATTTGCAGCAAGAATTCGAAAAATAAGTTTATTTTGAATTTTAATAAACTAAACGTCCCCCAAAAAACTTTAGTGACAAAAATCGAAAAAACGAACTACAAACATATTAACACCAAACATTCGGTAGAATTTATAGAATATTGTAAAAATTATGGTCTATTACCAACATATATATATATAAATATAAATATATATATATAAATATATATTATTATAAGAAAACTTGTATAGCGACTTTTATAGAACTACCAAAAGGAGCAATCCAACATAACCAAAAAAAAATTTTTGTCCGTTTAAGTGATCAAACAAAAACATAAATATTTTGAAAATAAACATAAGTATACATTGTAAAAAGAAATAAAAAAAACAGATAAATCATTTAAATTTATGCACAGATGCACACATATACTCTCGACCATACCCAATCACTCAAAGTAATGTAACAACCATAAAAGAACCAAACAGCAACCATTTTAAACCAAATCATAGATACATTCATCCACACTTTATCCACACCGATCACACACAATTACGTTCAGAAAATGCAGGATAACATATAATTCAGAACAACCAACAGATAAATACCCAGCCACCAGCACAATAATTATAAATCGAATATTTGAAACACACGAAACACACACATCTCCTAACATCCAAAACACATTCAACGTAAGCACATCCCATCATAAAACACCCACATACATTACGTACTCGACAATTCCATTATATAATTAAAACGTAAATAAAAAACAAAACAGCATAAAACAAATGAATGTTCCGTTATCAATAAGCTACATTCATTAACAACAAAAGCAACATGCAACATACTATTCACCACTTCAATTAATCTTCTAAACAGGTGTATCTTCAATTCTCTCCTAAACTGAAACAGTGACATGCCTAGTCGACGAATGACGCGTGGAAGAGTGTTCCGTATTTTCGTACC
>NW_008704167.1:2389-3623 GCF_000326865.2 Helobdella robusta | reverse complement strand
TTTTAGATCAAATCAATAAAAACATTTTTTTGGAGTTTTTTTTCAAACATCACATATTAAGTTAAAAATTGAAATTAAAATTTCAAATTTTTTCAAATAAAGAATTTTCTTCGTTGCATTCGTCATTCTTTCAATTAATTGACGGATAACACTTGACATGAACGATGATCATCTGTCACTTTTTACCTGGAAGACACACATTCTTCGCAATCTCAAAAAAGAAAGGTGGGCAAGCACGTTTGGAGATCCCTTGAGTAGCATGGTCGTCAGATTCAGCGCTCACCAGGATAAAATCTGACATAACTTTAAATGATAGAGTGAGTTTTAAAAATTTTCATAAAATTAAAATGTTTCGACCAGAGGTGTTTTCAAAAATTATGTATGAAATATTGCTGGGAAGGTTTGCTATGTTGATATTTTCATCAAATGGTTATGTATCTACCGAAACAAAGTTGAAAAAAATAGAACTACGTTTAACAGTTTTTAAATGCAAAAACCTGCAAAATTTTAACAAGAAATAAGTAGAAATATGGGAGCGGAAAGAAACGGAGTCAAATAGACATTTTTGAAAGCCGAAAAAATATATAAGAGTGTGGTGTTTGTGGTATTTTTTGTATTTAGTTAAAATTTTGGAGGATCACAGTTTTATTGCTAGATTTGTTAAAAATAAAATCAAATCATTTGTTAAATAAAGGACCAATTGGTTTATTGATCATTTATTTATAAATTAGTGTAAAACATAAATTATTCGAAGTTACAGTAAAATTTACGAAGAAAGACAAACATACCCGCAAGAGCAAACACAGCGAGGACAGCGATGAAGAGGAGAGATCGGAACATCGTGAACTTTTTGTTTCAACGTTGAAATGTATCGGCCACATAGCTTTATTTATACCAAAAATTTCACAATTTTTACATTGAACATTAATAAATTTTGTTACTCATTTCAAAAACACGTTGCATAATTGATGTTCAGTTAATTGTGATATATTGGGGATGTTAAATTAAGCGTGACTGTGAATGATCTTTTAAAATTTTCATGTAGGCACACATACACACATATGCTCACAAATAAATTTATACATATGCACACAAATATATATATATATATATTATATATATAAATATATATATATATATATCTATATATATAATACGTATATACTCATATAAATACACATAATAAAAAGCAAATTAATAAAAAATAAAATAATTTTTCATTTGATATATGTCG
>NW_008704167.1:0-1361 GCF_000326865.2 Helobdella robusta | reverse complement strand
CATCAATAAATTAAAAACTAACAAAAATGACAACCTCACTCCCAACCCGACGCTTAACCAACAATGAAAACAAAGAAGTAATAAAAACTAGCATTGTAAATAATGACGAAGAAGAATATAAATGAATCATAGCTATCAATGAAGAAAAGAAAACCGAAGAACACGACCATGCTATCGATAAAGGAAAGGAGACCAAAGAACACAACCAGCCAATAAAAAAACCTGACACCAAATTTCCATCAAAGTTCATTTTTACAACGTCAATTTCCATCTAAGTTCATTTTGACAAAGTCAATATTTCCCTATATAAACAACAAGAAGCACTGGTGATGATTCCTTCGGAATCGAAATATGGCCTTATTTGCAGCAAGAATTCGAAAAATAAGTTTATTTTCAATTTTAATAAACTAAACGTCCCCCAAAAAACTTTAGTGAGAAAAATCGAAAAAACGAACTACAAACATATTAACACCAAACATTCGGTAGAATTTATAGAATATTGTAAAAATTATGGTCTATTACCAACATATATATATAAAAATATAAATATATATATATATAAATATATATTATTATAAGAAAACTTGTATAGCGACTTTTATAGAACTACCAAAATGGAGCTATCCAACATAACCAAAAAAAAATTTTTGTCCGTTTAAGTGATCAAACAAAAACATAAATATTTTGAAAATAAACATAAGTATACATTGTAAAAAGAACTAAAAAAACAGATAAATCATTTAAATTTATGCACAGATGCACACATATACTCTCGACCATACCCAATCACTCAAAGTAATGTAACAACCATAAAAGAACCAAACAGCAACCATTTTAAACCAAATCATAGATACATTCATCCACACTTTATCCACACCGATCACACACAATTACGCTCAGAAAATGCAGGATAACATATAATTCAGAACAACCAACAGATAAATACCCAGCCACCAGCACAATAATTATAAATCGAATATTTGAAACACACGAAACACACACATCTCATAACATCCAAAACACATTCAACGTAAGCACATCCCATCATAAAACACCCACATACATTACGTACTCGACAATTCCATTATATAATTAAAACGTAAATAAAAAAACAAAACAGCATAAAACAAATGAATGTTCCGTTATCGATAAGCTACATTCATTAACAACAAAAGCAACATGCAACATACTATTCACAACTTCAATTAATCTTCTAAACAGGTGTGTCTTCAATTCTCTCCTAAACTGCAACAGTGACATGCCTGGTCGACGAATGACGCGTGGAAGCGTGTTCCGTATTTTCGTACCACATACAGCAAAGAACCAGAGACAAAATTCAATTTTGACACCCGATCTGTCAA
>NW_008704166.1:0-1758 GCF_000326865.2 Helobdella robusta | reverse complement strand
TATTCGGATTTTTAGATATTTTGTATACAGTTTGGTTTTTCTATTTAACATTATTTTAAGATCATCAGATTATCCAAGGTTTATCACGTGATATTTTTTTAATTTTTCTTGCTGATGAAATACGACAGCATACATACATACATACATACATACATACATACATACATACATACATACATACATACATACATACATACATACAAACATTAAAATGTACAAACATTATACATACAAACAAACAAACAAACATACATACATACATATATACATACATACATACATACATACATACATACATACATACATACATACATACATACATACATACATACATACATACATATATACATACATGCATACATACATACAATACGTAAGTGATGATAATGATGATGTGTCCATTGTAATTGTCTCAAATGTTTGCAAAATATTTTAAGCCCAAAATTAAATCCCTCTAATCATAACACGCCAATCATCTAGTAGATGGTGACGAAGATGATGATGATGACGATTGTGATGGTCATGATGATGATGACGACGATGATGATGACGATTGTGATGGTCATGATGATGATGAAGACGACGGTGACGATTGTGGTGGTTATGATGATGATGATTATGATGACGATGATGATGATGATGAGGAAGAGAGAGATGACGATAAATGCAATAGAAATATCAGTAGCTGCAAACATAATGATGATGACAACGACGATGATAATAAACATTGCTATAATATCAACAACAACAACGTCTACAACAACAACATCAACAACAACAACATCAACAACAAAAACAACAACATCAACAACAACAACATCAACAAAATTAACGACAACAACAACATCAACAAAATTAACGACAACAACAAAATCAAAAACAATAACATCAACAGCAGCAATAACAGCAACAACAACAACAATGACAACAACAATGATAACAATGATATGCCAGGATTTAATAATGGCTGTTGATTTCAACGCTTCAGTAGGTTTCAGCGATGTCTGAAGCTGTAGTTGTAGAAGTAGTAGAAGTTTTAGTAGTAGTAGTAGTAGTAGTAGTAGTAGTAGTAGTAGAAGTAACAATAGTAGTAGTAGTAGTAGTAGTAGTAGTAACAATAGTAGTAGTAGTAGTAGTAGTAACAATAGTAGTAGTAGTAGTAGTAGTAGTAGTAGTAGTAGTAGTAGTAGTAGTAGTAACAATAGTAGTAGTAGTAGTAGTAGTAGTAGTAGTAACAATAGTAGTAGTAGTAGTAGTAGTAGTAGTAACAATAGTAGTAGTAGTAGTAACAATAGTAGTAGTAGTAGTAGTAGTAGTAGTAGTAGTAGTAGCAGTAGGATTTATGGAAGTACAAAAATCTTATAAATATAGTACAAATGATTATTCAATGAAAATATTGAAGCTATTTCAACTACTACTACTACTAATAATAATAATAATAATAATAAAATAATAATAATAATAATAAAATAATAATAATAATAATTTTTTTTGGTTTGCAAGTCAAATAGTGCTCGTTGACTCACTGAATCGACCTCGATAAATATAAAAAGCGATTTTGTTGTTGTAGTTGGTGCTGTTGATGTTGTTGTTGTTGTTGATGTTGATGTTGTTGATGATGTTGTAGTTGATTTTGTTGTTAATGATGATGTTGTTGTTGATGTTGTAGTTGATTTTGTTGTTGATGATAATGTTGTTGTTGATGTTGATGATGTTGTTGTTGTAGTTGTTGATGATGTTGTTGATGTTGTTGCTGAT
>NW_008704164.1:0-1765 GCF_000326865.2 Helobdella robusta | reverse complement strand
CAGTTTAGTTTAGTGATAGTTAGAATGTTATATAGATATATATATAGTTTTGTAGAGTTATTAATTATATATAGTTATAAAGTGTTATATATCGTTGTATAGACATATATAAAGTTATGTAAAGTTATTGATTATATAAAGTTATATAGTGATATATACGGTTATATAGATTTATATATAGTTATGTAGAGTTATTAATTATATATTGTTATACAGTGTTATATACGGTTATATAGATTTTTTTTATAGTTATGTTGAGTTATTGATTATATATTTATTTAGTGATATATACGGTTGTAAAGATTTAGTTATATAGTGTTTTATACGGTTATCTAGATTAATATATAGTTACGTAAAGTTATTGATTGTAGTTATGTATATACAGTGATATATACGGTTATATAGATTTATATATAGTTATGTAGAGTTAATTATTATATATAGTTATATCGTGATAAATACGGTTAAATAGATTTATATATAGTTAAGTATAGTTATTGAATATATATATTCATATAGTGTTTTTATACGGTTATATAGATTTATATTTAGTTATGTAGAGTTATTGATTATTGATTATATAAATTTATATAGTGATATATACGGTTATATAGATTTTTATATAGTTACGTATAGTTATTGAATATATATATTCATATAGTGTTTATATACGGTTATATAGATTTGTATATAGTTATGTAGAGTTATTGATTATATATAGTTATAAAGTGTTATATATGGTTGTATAGACTTATATATAGTTATGTAGAGTTATTGATTAAAAGTTAAATCTTGATATATACGGTTATATAGATTTATATATAGTTATGTAGAGTTATTGATTATATATAGTTATATAGTGGTATATACGGTTATATAGATTAATATATATTTATGTAGAGTTATTAATTATATATAGTTATACAGTGTTATATACGGTTATATAGAATTATATATCGTTATGTAATGTTAGTGATTATAAATAGTTAAAATATAGTATATAGTGTAGTTATTTGTAGTAGTTATAATATAGTATATCGTATATAGTGAATTATACGGTTTTATAGATTTATATATAGTTATATAGTGATATAAACGGTTAGAAAAATTTATATAGAGTTATGTAAAGTTATAGATTATATATAGTTATATAGTGGGATAAACGGTTATATAAATTTATATATAGTTATGTAGAGTTTTTGATTATTTTTAGTTATATAGTGATATATACGGTTATACAGATTTATATATAGTTTGTGAAGATCCTAAAAATTATGCGCTTAGCGCTTAATAGTTAAGAGCCACTGAGGCGTTTAGATAAACGAAGGTTATATAGATTTGTATATAGTAATGTAGTGTTATTAATTATATATAGGTATAAAGTGTTATATACGGTTATAATGAGTTATATATAGTTATGTAGAGTTATTGATTATAAATAGTTATATAGTGATATATACGGTTATACAGATTAATATATAGTTATGTAGAGTTATCGAATATAAATAGTCATATAGAGTTATATACGGTTATATAAATTAATATATAGTTATATAGTGTAATTGATTATATATAGTTTTATAGTGATATATACGTTTATATATATTTTTATATATACGGTTATATATATTTTTATATAGTTAAGTAGAGTTGTTTATTATATAAAGTTATATAGTTATATATACGGTTATGTAGATTCATATATAGTTATGTAAAGTTATTAATTATATATAGTTCTATAGTGATATATACGGTTATATAGATT
>NW_008704162.1:0-17236 GCF_000326865.2 Helobdella robusta | reverse complement strand
AATAGTAGACTCAACCCCATTGGCCGATCAATTTTTGGAAAATATGGCCACCCTTCTCGACGAATGTGCAATGAATAACCCGTGCAAAAATGGCGGGAGATGTGTCGGAAAAAATGATGACGAAGACGACGACAACGATGATGTTAATAAAGATGAAGAAGATGATGATGATGGTGACGATGATGGCAATGAAAAGTGGATTTATTGGAAAAAGTATAAGAGAGGAAAATTTCTCGATCCTCAAAAGTCAATCCAGTTTGATTATAATGACCACAACCAACAAAAACTCTTATCACGACGACAGCCACAAAATAAGCAGTATCAGCAACGACCGCAGCAACAACAGTCGCAGCAGCAACAGTCGCAGCAACAACAGCAGCAACAACAACAGCGACAACACAAACGTCAGCACGAAGAACATTTAAATAAAAATGTTGCGTGCGATTGTTCAGCTACTTATTACCATGGACCAACTTGTCAAGAAGGCATGTAATATTGTTGGTGTTGTTATTGTTAATGTCGTTGTTGTTAATGTTGTTAATGTTTTTGATGTTGATAATAATGTTCTTGTTGTTGTAGTGCTTCATACACCATCCGTTTGATGTTGTTGTTAATGTTGTTGATGTTGTTAACGTTGTTGATGTTTTTGATGTTGTTGTTGATGTTGTTGTTGTTGTTAATGTTGTTGTTGATGTTTTGGTGATCACAGATACCATTGACATTGTTATTTGTGTTGACATCCTCAAAGCTATTTCCTCATTGAGTTGAGACATTTAAAAATGATAATTAATTAAGTAACGAAGTAACATACGTCGTTGTTCGGCTGTGCAGTGACGTAGCGGTAAAGTACCCGGCACTTGTATTGCAGTCACTGGATTCGACTCCACCTATCGCGTGCAATGTTTGCGAATCTATGTATCACATGCCTGCCTATGAGATTAATCGTTCTAATAAGCTAATATGCAATAATTGTCGTCAGGTTAAAGTAATAAAAATCTATTAAAACGTAAATAAATGAATATTTTGTCGGTATGATAATGAAATAGGAAAAAAGATAAAGTCACTTCACTAGTAAGGAACACTAAAAATAATAAAAATAGAATTTTGTCAAACAATTTTTATCGTTTGTCCAATTTTTTTTTATTGTGTTCTGATGAGAGTAAAAATGGTCTTGAAAAATGTTCTCCATACGGACATCACATACATGAATGACGTAATTGGTGGACGCGTTTTAAAATTCAGACTTTTAATTGTCCTATTTTCTTTGTTGACGTTGTTTTATTTACATTTAAATGTTTATTATGGGATAAAAATTATTCCTAATTCTGAAATTCAACGTTCTATTCTTCCGTTGTTGTTTTATTGGGTAAGTCTAATTGGCCAATTTTGTGTCTATTAGTAGTGTGAGACTATTATAAAACAGTGAAGAAAATTTTTTTATATACTTGGAGAAAAACTAACCTAAATTTAACGAAGATTTTTTACTAATATGCTCTTCGAGTAGTTTTGTTTTTAGTAATCTAAAGTAGGCATACATTTTTGTTTAACTTGTTTACATTTTATTAAAAAAAATTCATCTAAATGTTCAAACAGACGTATCGCAAATAACGTAATGTTTATCATCCAAAACTACAAAACTAACATTACTCTCCACTAATAACATATTACTAATTTTCTGATTATCTTATCCAAAAATAAAAATGAAAAGGAGAGGTAGTTTTCAATTGCGCCTGCCATAAAACACTGGCCAGCAGTCCTCTGATGCGTGCGACTTAATCTACGCCACAAAGCTAAGTAAACATAAACCACGTCGTAACGGTGAAAATTGTTGTGAGGCTGCTGTCGCCTCTTCTGCTGCTGCTGTTGCTGCTGCTAGGGCTTTTAGATTATTATTATTGTTCTTATTATTATTTATTATTACTACTACTACAAATTCACTCTTCAAATAATAAACATAATAAACTTAATGACGAGATAAACTTCTGAAAAAATAAGTTTTAAATAAATTCTTCTTCTACTACTACTTTTATTACTACCACCACTACTTCCACTACCACTACTACCACTACTACTACTACTAACTACTACTACTACTACTACTACTACTTCTACTACTACTACTATAATAATAATAATAATAACATTAACAACAACAACAATAAGAATGTAACGTTAACGTCTTGCCATATTGTAGTACTACTACACTACTACTACTACTAATACATCAAAAACACCAAAAACCACAAGTAAAAATGGAAAAAAAGAGATAGAACCATTCCGACGAATATTAACAAATGCATCGCCAATAGAAGCAAATGAAATATAAATTACGGCGTAGAATTAGACATTGCACACAAACATTTACAAATCGAATAACCTCGATTATATTACTTTTTTTAGAACTACTACTACTACTACTACTACTACTACTGCTGCTACTACTACTATTGCTGCTACTAATACTATTACTGCTACTACTATTGCTGCAACTACTACTATTGCTGCTGCTAATACTCTTGCTGCTACTGCTATTACTGCTGCTACTACTATTACTACTACTAGTATCACTTTTATTATTGCTATTAGTACTACTTCAAATACTGTTAATACTACAACTTCTATCATTTGATGATATTTGGATAAATATGATTCAATAATTTTCTATTTAATTTCACAAGCGATACTTAACAAGTTCATTAAAAACTTACTGCTATGGTTTACCTGCCTACTCAAATTACTAACATGTATAATTACTATCTACAAATACTAATAAAAGTTACTTGAAGAGTAATCTTTCTTGAATCGATACCGTTCGTCTACTAGCAACCCGATTTCTTTGTATTAAAACGATCTTCCTCGCTGGTATTAAATCGGCATTAACCGTTACAATAAAATGGACGTCAAATATATAACAATAATAATAACATTAACAACAACAATGAGACTGTAACATTAACAACAAAAACAACAACAATAAGAATGTAACGTTAACAACAACAACAAAAATAACAACACAGAGACCATAACATTAACAGCAATACTAATAAACTTAAGCAACATCGACAGCAATAAATAACACTAACAACAACAACACAGAATCAACAAAATCATCAACACTTGTATTGATTAATGCTCTCTTCCCGTCTATCAACTACAACGTAATCAACTTTCAATGACAACGACTCAGAAGACAACAAATCTATTGCCGACACCTACATAGATAACGAAAAAATAAAAATAAATAGCTTACATCAATTTTATATCAGCAATAACATTAAAAATGATTATAACACTGAAAGACATCCACAACATCGAAAATATTGTCACAACATTAACAAGTTGGGCAGAAATCTTGGCAAGAAAATATTTATCTGCGGTCATGTTTTTTTTGGATGCTTGAAACAGTCAATAGCATACACGGCGTTCAAATCGATAAACCATTTTTAACAATTTTCATATCTTGAAGAGAACAAAGGAGGTGATTTTGAAACAGCAAGCAGCATTGTGCCGAGATGAAAAAATGTTACTAAACAACAACAACCTAAACAACGAAAACACAACCTCCAACAACAACAACTCATTGAAACAAAACAAAAAGAGTCGAAACGGCATTTTAATTTAAATCAGCAAAAAAAGTTTTTAATACATCATGCCACGATGCTTTTGGCCATACTCAAGACATCAAAACCCGACAACTGAACTAAACTAATTTATAAATATACACATATTACAACTAGACAACAACAGCAACAAAAACAACAACAACAAACAACGCAACCTTTAAAAGTCGAATAATGAAGCAACAACACTAACAAAGACAACATCGCCATAAACAACAACTTAGAAAAAATGCTGTAGATTAGGTTTTTGTATACATAAAATATATGCAGTCATACATATATTTACAAAGATACACGTATTTGGGTGCACATGTGTGTGTGTGTGTGTGTATGTATGTGTGTATATGTGAATATACCTATGTATCTATGCATTTATCTATGCATATATTTAATATATGTAAGTATGAATGTAAGAAAATAAAATTCATTACCAATAAAAACGTTATTTAAAAGATTTTATAAACGCATAAATTATTAAATGCACACACACACACACACACACACACACACACACACACACACACACACATGCATTCTCTCTCTGTCTCTCTCTCTTACACACACACACACACGCACACGCACACGCATAAAACATAATCTTAAAAACTTTTCACCATACGTATTCGCAAACAATAAATTACTTAGAAATAAACTTGCATGTATATTTTGATGCTAAATTTTTTTCTATTTGAAAATTTCTATTTAAAAAATGACAAAATTTTAAAATGTTTTCTTTAAAAGCAAAACGTGGCAAAAGATTTTGAGACGGTTTATGTTTGATTTAACTGTATCTTAAAAAAAATTGTCAATGATAAAAATAAACACATCTTTGGTAACATAGAAACAATAACAGTTTGTGTAGCATTGAAATAAAAATAACAATATTTGTTAGCATAGAAAAAATAACAGTTTTTGTGACATAGAAATAATAAAAACAATATTTAGTTACATAAAACAAATAACAGTTTTTATAACATAAAAATAAAAATAACAATTTTTATTAGCATAGAAATAACAAGAGTTTTTGTAACATAGAATTAACAGTAACCATTTTTGTCACCATAGAAACACTAACAATTTCTGAAACATAGAAATAATAATAACGATTTTTATTTACATAGAAATAACAATAATGACTTTTTTGCAACAAAACACAAAAAAAACCAACAAAACTCATTTTATTTTTACTCGGCGACATTGTAAAAAAAAATTTTTACTCGCGGAGGTCAGACCAAATTTTTTCCACAGAAAATAAAATCATCTTGCATGTACTTATAGAGAGCAGTTGGTTGAAACACGTGCCTTCACAAACAAATGATAGATAATAGAGAAAACTAGAGCAAAAACTAGAGCAAAAACAAAAAAATAAAATGTCTTAAAATATAATGAAAAATTCTCAAAAAACAAAACTAAAACGTTTTAAAATATAGCGACAAAAAAGAAAAAACACCAGAGAAAGACACATAAAAAAGTTGAAAGAAAAAAGATTATGGCGATACAATGGAGTAATGGTAATAAAATAGTTTTATCGCATTATCTGGATTCTCGGTGTGGGCTGTCTGGATTTACTCTGATATAAGAAGCAACTAGACCATCAATTAACAACCATCTAATGATTTAAAGCATCAATTAACAACAATTTAATGAGTTAAATCGTTAATTAGCAAAGATTTAATTAGTTAAACTACAATTTAAACCATTACTTGACAACCATTTAATGAGTTAAACCATTAATTAACTACCATTTAAACGAGTTTGAATCGAAAAGTTATAATGCTAAATTCAGTTTTTGGGGGTAATATTTTTTCAAAATCTTAAGTTGATAAACTTGACATTAAAAAGTGTATACCAGAAAAATTAATGGCTACAAAAAAAATTTTGCCTCTTTTTCACGCTGAGTACCTAGAAAAAAGGTTTGCGTTTGGGAGAGGAAAATATTGTTATCATCGTGTCGTTATGACTTCACACTCATCCATCATCAACGTCATTTATATGCTAAGTATCTCTAAGTACCATTAAGTAGCGTTAGTTCCTGCTATGGTACTTACTAGCTGGGTACTGTTTGATTTTGTTGTTATTTATTAGCTAAGATTATTAGTTTCTTTCGATAGTTAATTATTAGTTTTTTTCATGTCAAAATATCAATGCGACCAGTGTTAAACCTAACGGTACGTGCTGCTGTTTGTTTATTACTAACATTAACACTGATGACACGTTAATAACATTCTAGTATGAATATTTTCATCAATTTAAACTGAAAATTTCACATCTTGAAACAATATTTATTTTCAAACCACAGTCGTCCAAAATAATTCTAAATAGAGAAGTCAACAAAAAGGGAAAACCAGTCAACTTGACAAAAATCTTTTTTTGAAAATTTTTACACGAGGTTGATTTTTTGAAATTCGCGGTATAAAACAAATGGTTTGACATGTGAAAGAAAATAAGAAAATATCGTAATGGGTTTAATTTTTGTTGAAACTTCAACTGCAACAAGTTTATAAAAAAAAAACAACAAACAACTGACTGATTAGAAATATATTAATTAAAAATTTGTTTTAACAACAACACAACAACAACAACAACAGCAACAGCAACAACAACAACAACAACAACAACAACAACAGTGCTAATAACAATGAAATAACAACAACAATAATAATAGCAAACGAGTGGATGACGTCACTATATGACGTAATTTTTTAATGGATCGCATTGTACTTCCCGTTGAAGTTCTCCGCTGAAACCTGCTAAACGTTCACTTATAGTAGTAATAGTAGTATTAGTAGTAGGTAGTAGTAGTAGTAACAGTAGTAGTAGTAGTAGTAGTAGTAGTATTTGTAGTGGTAGTTGTAGTAATAGAAAAAGTAGTAGTAGTAATAGAAGTAGTAGTAGTAGTAGTAGTAGCAGTAGTAGTAGTAGGTAGTAGTAGTAGTAGTAGTAGGTAGTAGTAGTAGGTAGTAGTAGTAGTAGTAGTAGTAGTAGTAGTAGTAGTAGTAGTAGTAGTAGTAGTACGACCACTGTTTGCATTTTGAAATACCTTTGTACGGTTGGATGATGAATGAACAGCAATGTTTGCCATCCTAAAACAAGTCATGTTGTTCATTCCATTGTTCAAGATTTTATTTCTCTGTTACTTGTTGGGTTGTTTGTTTTTTTTTTTGTTTGTGTTGTTGCTTCGTGGAGTTATTTATTGTTGATTAGCTTGATGTGTGGTTGGTTGACTGGTTGGTTGTTTGATTGATTGGTTGGTTAACTGGTGGGTTGGTTGGTTGTTTGATTGATTGGTTGGCTGGTGGGTTGGTTGGTTGTTTGATTGATTGGTTGATTGGTTGGCTGGTGGGTTGGTTGGTTGTTTGATTGATTGGTTGATTGGTTGGCTGGTGGGTTGGTTGGTTGTTTGATTGATTGGTTGGTTGGCTGGTGGGTTGTTTTTGTTGGTTGAGTAAATTTTTTTTCTTTCTTTATTCTGCTATTTATTCAGCCGTATATTTAACAATTTATTTGATCAATTAATTAATAGTTGTCAATTATTTTTCTAAAATTTATCTGCTCGATCCATTGCACATCCCACTATTTCTCTACCAACTATTTCTCTATTTTTATTTGAAAATTTAATTCATTTTCAATCATTCAGCACATTGTTGACGACGGCCATGCATAAAACTATAGAAACCAAACCTGCACTGAAGATGATTTGTAAAAATTCGAAATAAGGCTTAATTTGCACGATGAATTCGGATAACAACAGTTTCATTAAATTTTCATTATGAACTTGGATAATAATTTTATTTTCAATAAATTGAACAATTTTCAGATAATTCTAGTATGGAAAATTGGATAGACAAACTTTAAATTGATCAATGCCAACAATTCGGTAGAATTCGTACCATACTGTATAAAATATGGTCTTATTTCAATATATATATATATATATATATATATATATATATATATATATAGGTAAATCTTTATTTATATATTTATATTGGTCATATAAATTATAAACGTACTTCTATCTCTTCATCAGAAGTTATGGTGTGAACTTGACACACGTAAAAACTAACAAACAAAATCTATATACAAATCTTGATACAATAAAAAACAGACCAACCGGATAACAAACAAAGGAAAAAAACAGTTCTAACACATTAGAAAAAAAACTATAATATAAAACAAGTTGTCTTGTATCTTTCTTCAACTTTCTCATTCACTTGCTTTTTCCCTCTTCTCTCTATCGGCCTCTCTCTCACTCTTTTGTTCTTTTTTTATTTTATTTTCCTGTTTCACTCTCTCTTTTTTTCTTTCTGTCCTCTCTCTCTCTCTTTCTCTCTCTCTTCTCTCTCTCTCTCTCTCTCTCTCTCTCTCTCTCTCTCTCTTCCTCTCTTTCTCATACATAAAAGCAATTTCATCTGCTGTTGATTTCTGTATTCTGTTGCTTCATCGTTTCTGATCAAAAGGCAGACAAATCAACTAAACTGTTCTGCTTGTAGATTGTATATGCGCGCCTTCTTCATTCGTTTGAATTTTTGCATATGTTTGTATTTCTACGTTTGTATCTATTCGTATGTATGTATATATATGTAAATATATACAAACAATTATGTTTGTATATTTGTATATGTTTATATGTTGGTACTAATGTATGCACTCTTGTTTGTCTGTATGTTTGTATGTGTGGGCATTATTAATTTATATTAGCGTAATTTAAAATGTGCGTGTATGTAAGAATGTGTGTGGTATCCACACAAGTGTATGTGTGACCTTTTTGAATATTGTACATTTAATACTCGAGTATTTTTTGTATCTTTTGTATTTATACAAATACCTATAATATTATTGATAACTGTATTTTCATGTTTATTTATAGTCACGCAACTTTTCCTGCTTATTTGTCATACATATACAATCCTAAGCAATAAAGATTTATTACACAATCTTCGGACATACATAACCTTACATTTATATGTGTGCTTACCGATAAACAATGTATGTATGTATGTACGCATATATGTTTGTATGTATGTTTGTTTGTAGGTAAGTACGTTCGTATGTACGTACATATTTAGGTATGTATGTAGGTAAGTATGCATGTGAATGTTCTAATTTATGGTTCCATTCCTCATACCGGTCTTATTTGTAATGCACGGGTATGTGTAGTTGTGTTCATACAAACCGATGATGAATACGTATCTAGAGAAAGAAAGAACAGGAAAAGAAAAAAAAACGAGAGAAAGAGAGAGAAGTTGAAGAAGGAGAGAGGGAGACAAATTAGTATCCGCATATGAATACATTAATTTATCTATAATTATCTTTAGCATAATATTCTGCGTGCCTACATCGTGTATGCGTGTGTATGCATGCATGAACGCGCGCGTATGAAGTGATGCATTAATACAATTACGTAGACAGACAAACAGTTGGACAGACATACAAACAGACACAGAGACAGGCAAACGGACAGAAACAGATAAACAGATAGAGAAAAGATACAAAAGATAGTAGGTAGCAGTGAGTTTTGATTTCTTATTTGCTGTTGTTTATAGGCCAGATGTGTTATTTATGCCCTAGGTTGGCGGATAGTGTAGCGGTTATGCGTGTGCTCTGCATTGCTTTGTCCTATCTCCTCGAAATTTCATGTTAGCTTTCTTACTGCTGCTGTCTCTAATTTGTCTGGTTGTTTTTGTAGTGTCTGTTTGTGTGTTTGTTTCTCTCTGTGCCTCTGTTCACGCTTTTGTTCATCTGTTATGTTGATGTTTTAAGAAGTGGCGTTTTACTGATGGATACACTGGTCTGTTGTCTTCTGTCTTTTGTGAATCGTGAATAATGATTTCTCTTTCTGATTGAAAAACATCGGCATCGAATGGCTGAGTTATGTGGGAATATTTGTTTTTCATGTATGAATATTTTTTTGTCGTCGGTGTATTTGTTTGCATGTATGTGGGTTGGTTTATATGTAAGTATCTGTAGAAGTATTTGTTTGCTTATGTCTGACAGTTTGTTTGAATGTGTGTGCATGTTTCTGCATACGAATTTATTTTTACTTTCTTACATCTTTTCATTATAGTTCTTTTTATGAAAATGATTAAGTTTTGCATCTTAGCATCTGTTTTCGTTTTATATATTTTCATATTTTTTAAAAATTTTAATTAAAATTACTTAGTTTTTTCAACCATGAACACAGATTGAAATGCTTCTCAGATTTGAAGCTAAAACAGCTGTTCTGTCATGGGACGAAACATGCTTAGAACATGGAATACTGACACACACACCACACACACCACACACACAGACAGAAGAACTGTGTAGTCCTTACTTGATCTCCTCAAACAAATGCCTCTAGCAATAAAACAAAAGAAATAATGAATAAGTTATTTATGCGGTGTATTTGTTGTCACCATCTTAATTTGCTCAGTTATAAGTTTGATGGCATCTCTGTTGAATGTGCGTGTGTGCACTCAACTCCAGTTGGGTCTTATATCTATGTGTACATTGAAATTAGTGTACAAATATCGGATATAATAAATGAACTTAAGGAACTATATTTGTATGAAAAATGTTGTACAATTAGCTCTGCAAATGCAATAAATAAACTTAATTATATGAAGAAAAGAATAAAAATTTTGATATAGAACAAAAACATGAGCGGACAAAGGACGGCTACACAGACAAACTCATAAATATGCAAACATATGCATGCATACATTGAACAGATCACATATAAAGTAGGGAGGTATCATTAATATACAACGACACTGTGGGATTCCTTCGAGAAAGTTCTACATACCTTGTTTATTTATGTGTGTATACAAGTACACATACGTACAAACACACACACAAATACACAAACAAACACACATACGCACACATACATAGATAATATTCCATCAAAAGCTAATTGATAAAGTGAGGAAAATGCATTGAAAAACTAAATCGTGATCCTTCTTTAATTCATCACATTTACATAACAATACCATTGTATAAACGCATGCATGAATTAATGCATGCATGCATTAATAGGATACACACATAAATTTATAAATAATTTTATATAATGTATACATTGTGTATGTTTACGTGTGTTGATTAGGGTGGTCACAAGAAATTTTTTTTCAAAATTTTATCGGGGGAACCCCCTAAATTGTGCCACTTGACTTAAATTGACATTTGTAACGTTTTAGCTCAATTGGATAATGTTAACCCGTGCCTCATCGAGGTTTAAATTTCGAAAAATTGGAAAATTTTGAAAAAAAACGCAGTTTTTGGTTTGTAAAATAAAAACGGTTCACTCTAGAAACATGATTTAAATTTTATTTTGTTCATTGATTAGTTTTCTTCAAATGTTACTACGATCATTATTTAGCTACAAGTTATAGTTTCTGACATATTTGCATTGTTACAGATACACATTGAAAAAACGTTGAATTTCTCCATAACACAAAAACACACAATAACTTAATTTGTTTATAAAGAAATGTTTTTAAAATAACACCGTTGTGTCTAAATCACTATTATTAACAAATAAACACATTTTTTATTCATATTATGTTGTTTATAGTTGTTATACATCAAATAAATTTCTAGTTTAACTCATTGTTCTAAAAGTAGAGACTCGGATAAGGAGGCTTTTGAGCAACAAGGAAATTTTGTCCGACATTCAGCAATTACTTGCAAAAGATATTGTTTTTGATCTTCCTCTTTTGTAATACATGATTTGTAATCTGTTATTAATTTAACACCCCTCTCTGCTGTATCATTTGTAACTTTTAATCCGTCCACAATCTTTTTACTCTTTAAATATTCTTCGTTATTACTCCATAATTCTGGATTGGTATGCAAAAATTGATCATTAATATTAAATCTTTTTAAAAAATTACTTGATTGTGATGAAATAAAATGGTCCACATTTTTGTCCAATATTTCTGATACTTCATTTATTTTTATTAGTGGTTTCATATCACAGTAGTCATCAAGTTCTTCATCCTCATTTGCTTGAGATATTAATTTTGTTGCCACCCTCTTTTTTACACAATTACTTAATGAATCATCGAATAATGAAAAAACAGCCTGCTCTGGATTGAGGTACCATATGTGGTTGATAAATTTTGAAACTGATATATCTGAGATAAATTTATTGACTATTGTAATTTACCAAGGATTTTAACAATTGTAAATCTTGGTTTGGAGCAAGTGCAGGTTTCGGGGCATCCAACCACACTTTCACATAAATATTTATAATAAATAGGCAAATATCATGGAATCCTTGCTTTTCAAAATTTTTCAGTAGAAACTGTTCTCTAAAAAAGTATATTTTCAACGAATATATTGCTTTTGCCTTCCACCTTCCGTGATGAAAAGCACCAGGAGCCGCAAACACGATGTTTTCTGACGGAAAGCGTTCTAAAAATATAAGACAAAGATTAATCAATTCTTTGTAATCGCTCCTTGGATGATGAACTGTTAATTATTATAGAAGATAACTTGAAATTTGACCCGGATTAATCAATTTGCTGGCTACACTTTTATCTTTAACTCCTGATTTAAATTTTTTTATCAATGTTGTTCCATTCAGTTTTAAATTTTTTGAAAATAGTCTGTAGTCTTTCCCATTTCAGCATCAAAAACGGATCTCAACACTACCTCCAAAATGTGGTGGCGACATGGAAGATACAATAATTTTTTCTTCATCAATTGCTCTAATAAAACGCAAGCACCTTTAATGCGGCCAGTATTCCCGACAGTTTTGTCAAAGGACATTGCTTGAATCTTGTCAAGTGCACTCCACTTTCCAAGTTCTGAATAAACAGATTTTGCAATTGTACTGCCAGCACCATTTTCTAATAGGGGAACTTCAATTAACTATTCTTCTTCTCCACAGTTAATTAAGACTGCAACTCTTTCAACATTTTCTTTATTTAACATATCTGGAAGTAATTTCCCATCCCAATGTACAACTGCTCCTTACCAAAAATGAGAAATCGTAGAAAAACCAAAAGATCTTAATATTAATACATAAAAACAACATATAGCACCCGGGTTAGTAATAGTAAATAAGTTATTGTAACAATGCAAATATGTCAGAAACTATAATTTGTAGCTAAATAATGATCATAGTAACATTTAAAGAAAACTAATCAATAAACAAAATAAAACTTAAACCATGTTTCTAGAGTGAACCGTTTTTATTTTACAAACCAATAACTGCGTTTTTTTTCAAAATTTTTCCAATTTTTCGAAATTAAAAACCTCGATGAGGCACGGGTTAGCATTATCCAATTGAGCTAAAACTTTACAAATGTCATTTTTTAGTCAAGTGGCACAATTTAGGGGGTTCCCCCGATAAGATTTCAAAATTTTTTTTTACATATAGCTTTGTAACCACCCTAGTGTTGATGAATGCAAATATATGGTGATAATACTCTGTGGATATTTGATATAAAATGTGATATATGCCCAAGATAAATTGTGTATTAAACCGCATTGTTGAATTATTGAGTGAACCTCCGTCTAATATATTTCGTTATATGAAGACTCTCGTTACTATGGCGCTGAATTTCAAGGCAATTCTATTGCTTCATAATCGGTGATTTCAACTTGATGGGGACGAAATAAATTATTGAAACCAACAAAACTGAAGAAGGTAGCGATTTCAGCTGAACGTGATGTTGGAACGTTATGTCATCTAGGTATTGTTATGCTGCTCGCTCTTCACCATCCTACGACGGTTACTGGGCGAACAACGTTGTCTCTTCTTGGGGAAATTCTTTCTGATTCTGTAAACTCGCTCGCTCAGCTTTAAATAACTCGATATTGTTCATGTACATCAAATAAAATGAGAGATGACTAATTAGCGATTTACGTGTGTTGAGTATTAGTTGGTGTTTAAAATGCTATAAAGTTTAATAATCGAAATCGAACGAGGAACGACTCACTCATTATTGTTAATAATGTTTTATTGTTTAATATTATAACAAAACTTAAATTTTAAAATGGAATAACGCTAATAAAAATAATGTAAAGATTATCAAAGTCTTAAAATGAGTTAGAGTGTGTTAAATCTTAAAAAGTGTTTAATAGATAGCTTAAATAAAACCTATATCTACTTATACCTCCTAGCCTAAATTATCATCTACATAATAGTATAGTATGTATGTAGGTAGATGTGTCAGAAATTTTTACAGGTTTCGTGTAGCAATGTTTGTCCCTCTGATGAGACAGGTTCAACTTTTAAGTTTGGAGGCTTTGCAGCTACAAGCAAACGGAATTCCTAATTATCTCGTGAAGGTACCTAATTATTTGTAGAAACTCTTTGATTATTTTGTGAAGACCCACAATCTCTATGACTATTGTGAATATCAACTTGGAAGAATTAGCTACAGTTACATCACTTGCCTATTTTTGTGGAGAGCTTTCTGTCTGTTTTCTGCCTTAAATAAGATCTTCGTATAAGAAGAAGACAAATATGAAAGTTATACAGTTTTTACTCCATATATTTTTGGAAGTAAAACCTGAAATGGAGTTGATTGTACGTACGTGCTGTAATATTAATGAGGTGTATAGGAATGATTTAGTATTTTCACAAAACGTTTTCAACGGTTATTTTATTTTAATGAGTTTCACTGACAACAAACTTAATTTATTTATTTTTATGTAAAACGTTGAAAAATTATAAAATCATAAAGTTGTTTTTTATTCACGATTTCATTTTTCACAAGGTTTTTTTTCTCGCAAAAATTTTTCAAAACAATTTTTTTTTCTGACAGCTTCTGGAGTTAATTTGTTAATGATTTGTTAACTGTGGGAAACGTGGATTAAACAAAATGTTATGAATAATATTTATTAATTTGTTGTCGTTGTTGTTGTAGTTAGTTTATATAACGTTGTTATTTTTATTCTTGTTTAAAAGTGCGTATTTTTATTTTATTATTTAGTTGTTGTTGTTATTTGTTGGTAGCATGTTTTGTCACAGCATTGTTCCACAAATTAATTTATTTGGAAAATTTGCGATGTTTTATGTTATTGATGTTATTGTTGTTGGGGTTGATGTCATCAGGTTTCTCTAGTTGGTGCTAATATATCTCTTGTTAATATTATAATTTTTTTAGTTGATGTTATTATTTGTGTTGCTGGTGTTAAACTTGCCATTCTACATGTTGTTATATGTTAAATGTACATTGCAATTAATCTCCGAGTGACCCTATGATTCAGTTCATTTTTCTCGTGACATCACCAAAACTCAAATGATTTTATGCCACATTCATGCGTGTGCTTGCGAGTGTGTGTGCGTGTGTGTGTGCGTGTGTGTGTGCGTGTGTGTGTGCGTGTGTGTGTGTGTGTATGTAGTACACTCTTGAATAATTGTGTTAATGCGTCAAATATATTTCAATCTATGTATAATGATTTATTGGTCTTGATGTGTGCATACTTTGGAATACAAATTTAAAATCATCCCGAAGTTACTGCGGAGTTGTTGGGATGTTGCTGTCATCTGCAGCCGCTCGGTCATTTTGCTTACTTGTTGTTTGAAGGATTGTTGTTATGTTGCGTTGTTGTTATGTTGTTGTTGTGCTGTTTCTATGTTGTTGCTATGCTACTAGCTATGTTGCTTGTAGCGTTGTTGTTGCGTTGTTTTCTATATTTTTGTTGTATTTTTTTGGTTTTTTGTTGTCATGTTGCTTCTTTTGTGTCGTTTTTTATTTTTAATTTGCTTTGATTTTACTTTTTATTGGTCTGTGCTTGGACTGTTGTTGTACAAAAGAAAAAAAATGTCGATGTTGGTTTTCATGCGTTTGCTGCTTGTTTCATTGCACCAAAATTTACAAATTTGTATAATGATGGATTGAAAATTCTCGATTATTAATAATTAACTGAAAAAACCAGAACATGAGTTATGAAATTTTATTATTCATTTAAATTTTATTATAAAAATACATCTTTGTAGGTGTTTTGCATTTAGAATTTCAGCCAATAGCGGAATTTATTTGGGAGGAAATGAAAGAAGACGTGTTAGGTTGGAATGAAATTGATGGCGTATGTATTTAATCAGGGCGTTTTAATCGCAGTACACATTTCAAGACCATGCGTGTGTGTGCGTGTGTGTGTGTGTGTGTGTGTGTGTGTGTGTGTGTGTATGTGCGTGCGAGAAAGAGAGAGAGAGAGTGTTTGTGTGTGAGAGAAAAAAATGTTTGTGTCTGTTTGTCGATGTTGTTGTTGATGGTTATGTTGATGTTATGATTGCTTTTGTTGTTGTTGTTATCGTTGATTTCGTTGCTGGCGTCTATGGTGATATTGTTGATTTTGTCAATCGTTTATTTGAAATACGACGTATTAAAATGTATGCAATGCATATAAAAAACGTATTAAATTTAAAAATAATTTGCTACCCTTGTTTATCTGTATCTTTTTTTTTCCTTTAAATGACGTCACCTACTTTGACATGCGCAGAGGACAATGTATCCTATAGACTGGTTGGCGCGAAGTACGTGAATGAAATAACTTCCAGCGAGGAAAAACATGCCGATGATGACGACGATGATGACATCTTGGAAGGCAACTGCTAAAGGGAATTGTTCTGGTAATTTTTTACTAAATTCGTGCAGTGGGGACAATATTTTTTTTTATTAAAGTTCAGTAAAACTCAGTTTTAGTCAAACATCAACCAAAAGTTGACGTGATGAATCTAAAAAGGTCACTAGGCTAATTTTAGCCACACTAGTAGAAACTCTGTTAGTTGCTTGGCCGCAGTAAAATTTTAAAATTTTAAAAATTTTCAAGTTACCTAAATGTTGTAATGAATGATGTTCATAAGAATGGTTATGTGAATAATTTTAGAACTGATTAAAAGAATAGTGATGACAACGATGAAAATGACAATGAAATGATAACTGGATTAATATGGCTGATGGAGAAATTAGGTAGAACTGATGACGGTGAACTGATGATGAAGAAGAGGAAGAGAAAGATGATGATGATGATGATGATAATGATGATGATGATGATGATGATGAGAATGATAAGGCAGCATCAGCAGCTTTTGAGGAACTGGTTAAAATTAAATTTGCAAATTCTGTTTGCCATCAGTGGAAAACCATTTCCACGTTTTCATTCGGAAACTGAGTTATGAAATGGTGAGGAAGATGATAGAGGAAATGATGACGAGGATGAAGAAGAAGATGATGATGGAGATGAAAATAATGATGAAAATGATGAAGATGGTGATTCAGAGGATGAAAAAGACAAAAACCATGATGGTGATAATTGAGTTGGCGATTGTGATATGGATGACTTTATGATGTTAATGTCAGAGTGTGCGACTGAATTCTGTTAAAGCGGTTAAGAATGATGATGATAATAATGATTATAAATAGATCAAATGATGAGTATCTCTAATGTTGATGATGAGGATGACGACGATGATGATTCGAAATAATAATGATGATGACTAGAGTAATTAAGTTACTTTTATGACAACTGATTGCAATCAAGCTAACGCTTGGGAAAGATAATGACTATGATGATGGCAATGCTTTTACTGCTGCTACTGCTGCTGCTACTACTGCTACTGCTGCTGCTACTGCTACTACTACTACTACTGCTGCTACTTATGATAATGATGA
>NW_008704161.1:0-1772 GCF_000326865.2 Helobdella robusta | reverse complement strand
TGGTCTCGCACAGTCAGGTATCTAGCAGCTCCATCCAAAATGCAAAAGGAATTAAATTTTTGTAATAAAATGGAAAGAGTTTGTTTTAAATAATTGCCTTCGTTAGGAACACCCGTTATATTAACTATTTTTCTTGTTAATTCATTAATAAATAATGATGTGTGCTTATCTGTTGGTCCGAACGTTTCAATGCAAATGGGTTGAAATATTTTGCTTAAATTGTTTAATGAAACGTATTTTTCATTTTTGAAATCGGACGCTTTAAGGGCAGCAGTGCCCGCCTCCACTGAAGTGTAGCCGATATATCTGTCAGCCATAGTGTGGGGTAAGGTAACGTCCCAAGCCAGGGACCGTCCCTGAGCCCATGGGGTGATAGTGTAACCATCAGGCCTAAAGGCTCCTTCCTCTATCAAACCCATGGGTTTTTTTATAACCGGGATACCAGCCTTTTGAAAACATCGTACCAGGTATTCGTTGACAGCCGTATGTCTGGCTTGTCTTCCAGGACCTAGATGACAAGAAAGGCTATGGTATCCAAGTTCATCAACGCTTGCCCCACATGCGCATTCGTATTCGGTGACGATCTGGGCTCCGAGTCTCAAACCAAGGCTCACGCGAACACAGGAGTCATCCAATCTAGTGCCGCAGGAGGTGATGGGTAGCGCTCTCAACCAGGCGGAGCCCAACTCACTTTTGACAGCCATAATTCTAGCCTTGTCAAAAGTAGAGCCATTTAGTTGCAGCCATCGATCAACTGATCTATTAAGACAGGGGGCGATCCAGTGTTTTTGCGAGGGGCTTTCGAGCGCAACCACATCTCCGTTGGTGACGCGCCACATGTCGTATGTATGTATGTATGTATGTTTTTATGTAAGTAGATTATGCTGCTGTAGTAAAAGGTGAGGATTGTTTTATTTATTTATTTATTGCGGTTCTGTTAAACTGTATGTTTGTATGTATGTTTGTATGTATGTTTGTATGTATGTTTGTATGTATGTATGTATGTTTTTATATATGTTTGTATATATGTTTGTATGTATGTATGTATGTTTGTATGTTTGTTTGTATGTATGCTTGTATGTATGCTTGTATGTATGTTTGTATGTATGTTTGTATGTATGTTTGTATGTATGTTTGTTTGTTTGTATGTATGTTTGTATGAATGTTTGTATGTATGTTTGTATGCATGTATGTACAAAAACGACAACAACAATAATAAAAATAATAATAATAACAATAAATAATTTCACGGAACTTTTACCAGTCAAATTCATTTATAACACTTATATGCACTTGTGCGAACAATGGAATGCAAGAGAGAGAGAACAAGAGAGAGAAGAGAGAGAGAGATAGCTAAAAGTGAATAAAAATTACTTTCTGACATAGAAGTAGAATTCTACATTTCAATCGAAGCAAAATAACGGGCCAGTAAAACATTTCAAACATTTCATTTGTAGCTGTTGGTCTTGGAGACCAGAATTTTTTCTGGGTTGCTAGGAGTTTGTTTAGTTGAACGGGTGAAAAATGAATGAATGAATGAACGAACGAACGAACGAACGAATGAATGAATGAATGAATAAACGAACGAACGAACAAACGAATGAATGAATGAATAAACGAACGAACGAACGAACGAACGAATGAATGAATGAATGAATGAACATAGAGTTAAAAAAGAGAACAACCATTAACCTTACCATTTAGGGCCTGATTTTTCGTCACATAATTGAGTTTATTCCTTGGTATCTTTGTATTTCATTGTGTATCTTTTA
>NW_008704160.1:0-1775 GCF_000326865.2 Helobdella robusta | reverse complement strand
AAGTGATATACTTTTTTTCACTCTTTTTTTTAATGGTGTTTGTATTTGCATATCAATTTCTTCTTTCTGAAGCATTTCTTTGCCTGCCTCAATGTTGGAAATTAATGCTTCAGCATTTGAATTCAATAAAGTTTTTGATAAATTGTCAATAATTCCTTCCCCATCCTCAGGACCACTATCTTGATCTGAACAGTTGGGATCATCAGGTGGTAGCATAATGATATCTGCTGAAAAAAAATCTTTTTCATCTTCTAACATGCTAACAACATCATGGAGTGAATATCTGTAATTAGTAAATTTACCATTCAATGCACTGCATAGTGTCCCGAAAAAGGAACAGTCATAATTTTAGTGTTTATAAAAAAACTACAAGATGTTCTATCATCAATTTCACGTAATTAACTAAATAAATAATAATGCAATTTAAAATTTTTAAAAGTTTCAGGAAAAAATTTAATCAAAATTGTTTATTACCTTTTTTGATTAGACATGTCAAAAAATCGAAATTTTCAGTATCGCTGACTTTAAACATAAAAAACTTCAACAAATTTTCTGATGAAACAAAAAGGTAAACAAAATAGTGAAGATGGGTGATTTATAGAGATGTGCTATAAAAAAAAACTCAAATAAGACAAAGACTAATTTGATAATGAATTTAAAAGAGCTGTTCCTAAAAAGACCCACTATGCATTGGTGGGTTAAAAGATTTTGACTCATTAATAGAAACATATTGAAAACGGTTTGATAGATAAGAAAGAAACCAGTTATAAGCATTACCACGAATACCATATGAGTGTAATTTATCCATAAGAATATTATGATCTAAAGAATCAAAAGCTTTGCAAAGGTCAATAAAGACACCTATGCAGTATTTTTTAGATTCTAATGCTAATGATATATAGTTAATGACATCAATAATAGCAAACTCAGTTGATAATTTATCACGAAATTCGTATTGATTTAAACAAATAACATCATGAGCATTAAGAAATTTATTAAGACGAGTTAAGATAATTTTTTCAATTAGTTTAGAAATAATAGAAAGAATGGAAATAGGGCGATAATAATTATTAATAGAATGGCGAGTCCCAGATTTAAATAATGGTATAACTTTAGAAATCTTTAAACAGTTTGGAAAATAACAATAATTAAATGATAAGTTAATTAAATGAAGTAGAGGAGTTAAAATGCTATGAATAATATTTTTTAACAAAATATTTGAAACCAAATCAACGCCACAACTGTGAGTACTTCTAAAACTTTTTACTATATCAATTATTTCATAAGAACAACACTCAAATAAAACAAATGTGTGAGAGACCTGTCTACTCATATACTTTTTATAACTAATGTTATTAATAGAAGAGTTATTAACATTATTTATGGATGAAAAATAATTGATAAAATGATTACAGAGTGTAACATCATCCTTAACAAAATGGTTATCAATCATAATATTAAGGGATGACTGAGTATTAAGACCTAAACAAGATTTCAATAAACTCCAAGTACGCCTGCTATTGGACTTACAGTTAACAAATTGATTATTAAAATATATATTTTCAGACAATTTACATAACTTAATGAATATATTTTTATATTTAGCATAGGTTAGTTTATCAGATAAAGATTGAGAGATTAAAAAATTCTTGTAAAGCAAATTTTTCCTAGCAGAGGAAATAACTAAACTCTTGGTAATCCAGGGTTTTCTCTTAAATGATTTTTTATTTGTAACTTTACAAAACATTAGGATTGCATTTTTAATAATACTTAAA
>NW_008704159.1:0-1782 GCF_000326865.2 Helobdella robusta | reverse complement strand
CCACACACACACATACTTATCTACTTAACCACATATATACACACAAACCGTACACATATACAACAACACTCACACATACTTATCTACTTAACCACATATACACAAACATACGTACATATATACATACACACACACACACACATACATTCATAAATACATACATACAAATATACATACATACATACATACATACATACATACAGGCTAACAAGAGTATGGCACACATCAGTGTATGTATAGTAAACAAGGTGAAGAAAAGATGATTTTATCTTTGCCTTGTATTAAAATATGCACATACAAATATACAAACAAATATAGATGTATGTATGTATGTATGCGTGTGTATGTGTGTATGTTTGCGTATGTGTGTGTATGTGTGTGTGTATTATTCAATTACATATCTTTAAATATTTTCACATGAAACAGTTTCACTCGAGTCTAAATTGGCCAAATATGTTTGTTTGTGTTTGCATGTACCCAAAAATTAGATATTTAATATGCATACATGCATACATACATATACAAAAAAACAAACATACATACATGCATGCATACATACATACATACATACATACATACATACATACATACATACATACATACATACATACATACATACATACATACAAACACACATACAACATACATACATATATACATACATACAAACAAACCAAAATACAAACATACATACATACATACAAATATCCAAACAAACATACATCACTTCTGAAGAAATCTGATTAATGATGATGATGACGTCGATATATCAAACAGCAAATAAAATGCTTTCTAATAATGTTGGTTGCTACAGTTTGAAAACGCACACAAACACCCCACACACGCAAAAAAACACACAAACACACACACACACACACACACATGCATACAAACAAACACCAACTTGCATACAAAAGTATATGTTATAAATTTACATGTTTGTGTATGTTTGTGTTTTAGGTTTATATATATATATATATATATATATATATATATATATATATATGTATGTTTGTTTGTATGTATATGTGTGTATATGTGTGTGTGTGTGTGTGCATGTATGTGTGTGCATGTATGCCGGAATTTATGTGTGTATGTATAAATTCATATTTATGTAGTAAATGGGTGGCCCTGCGGAATATGTTTAAGATATTAATGTTGTTGTTGATGTTGTTTTTGTTGATGTTGTTGTGGATGTTACAGTTGTTGATTGATGCAAAAATACATCGTTATCAATGTTAACATCAATTTTAAACAATATGAACAAAAAACGAACAAAGCCCAATAACATCAACAATTTGAACGACAATAATAAAAAATAAAAACAACAACCAAAATAACAACAACAACAACAAAATGCATTTTCATCTTTGTCTTATATCTAAGATAAGATATAATTGTTATGTATGTGTTTATTCTGGCATTCTGAGTGTTAGTGCATTGTGTATGTATGCTTGTTTTGTTTCTTTGTATGTATGTATGTATGTATGTATGTATGTATGTGTGTATTTATATTTGTTTGTATGTATGTATGTATGTATGTTTGTATGTATGTTTGTATGCATGTGTATATACAATCATATTCAGCAGAACTGAGCTATAAAAATAATTTTATATCTAACAATTTTACTAAGAGGATTGACAGATGTGTGTGTGTGTGTTTGTCCGTGTGCGAGTGTCTGTCTGTCTCTCTCTCTCTCTCTCTGTGTAGGCTAAATTAGAGTATTAATTACTAATTCAATTTTACTTAATTGATTACTTAATTGAATGGTAAAGTAGACC
>NW_008704158.1:0-1783 GCF_000326865.2 Helobdella robusta | reverse complement strand
TTCACGCTATTACGCAAAGCCAGTTAGTGCAATATGCCTGAAAGAGTATTAGAAGAACACAANAGCGTCGTTGTCCGTCTATAAAATAAGTCGTTAACGTTGAATGTTATCCTGAAGACAATATATCCCTCGATAATTGACACCATTAAGAGCAAATGCCTGCTTACTTGAAGAATTAAATGAATGCACTTGCACATCTCAATTGGATACGTTTCTCTTTTAGTTGGAAATCTTGTTTCATATAATTATGAAATGTTTCGGTTGTGCCATTGTTAAACAAAGTTGTTCAAGTTTGCTAGAATTGAATTGGAGTTTTCATTATTTGAGTGTGGCTGTAGCAGTTGAAGTAACCACACTAGCAGCCGACATTGCTTCAATAGCAGAATCTTCTATAATCAAAATGTATTATTGTTGCAAAAAAATTTATTTCTGTTTAACCTGCTTAATTTTTTGAAAAAAGTTGTGACACTGTTCAAAAGATTTTTAAAACTTTCAAATGTTATTTGGGAGAACTTTGTATTTCCAACTTTATTTTTTTCATCTTTTTAGAATGCAGTTTGTTTTTTGTCTTTTTTGGTTTTCCATTGGGTACTGTTTGGAAGAAAAAGCTTTTGATGATAAGATCTAATTTATTGTTTGGCTTAAAAACAGAATAAAAATATGCAGAAGTGATTTTAAAAAGAATGCTAGAACCAATCTAGATTAACTTACATTTCACTGATGGGATACATTTCAAGTAAAAAATTTTTGATAGAATTAATAAATTGCATCTTAATTAATCAATAAAAATAGAAAAAAATTGGTCCCAATAAATGTTCAAATGAATACAAATCCTGTTGCGTCCGTGGTGTCAGGCTCATTGCCATCAACAACATTCAATATTTTAAACAACATTCAAGCTCTCTACCGAAGCTACTACTAATACTACTTCCGTAGTTGAACTATTACTCATATTTCCACTTCCATTATCACTACTAGAAGTACCAATACTACTACCACTACTACTACTACTACTACTACTACTACTACTAATACAAGTACTACTACTACTACTACTACTACTATTGCTACCACAAATACTACTACTACAACTACTACTACAACTACAACTACTACTACTACTAATAATAATAATACTAATACTGCTGCAGCTGTTACTACTACTACTACTTCTAAAACTGCTGCTATGGCTGCTACCACAACAACTACCACTACTATTATTACTACCACTATTAATATGTCTAATATGTCTAATACCTTTTTTTCGTTTTATTATCGTTAATACGGCTGCGTTTTTATTGTATCGTGTTTTGCCGCTATTGAAAGCGTTATCTAAGTTTGAATTATGACGTAATTATGACGCAAACATGGACGCATGTGTTTGTTACGATCCGCCATTTTGATATTGCATTCCCATATAAGGTAGTGGGTTGGCTAGCACGGTGTTTATGGCGATGATGACAGATAGAAGATGATGATGTGGGTTAGCGTAACGTAGATGATGCTGAACGCGTTATTTCGATGATAATGTTGATAATGGTGTATGAGTGAGATGGGTGAATATGCTGGCAAACATTTTTCAATAGTGATGACGATGTGGTGGTAATAATGTGGCTGGTTAATGATGATAACTTTGATGATCGTAACCATCATGGAAAGAGGTGAAGAATTTTAATGATGACGATTTGTGGGGTGAAGATAGTTTTTGTGGTGATGATAATAAAAATTTTCATGTTGCACGATGAAGGTTGATGATAGCATGGGATAATAATATTGTTTGTGA
>NW_008704157.1:14514-15792 GCF_000326865.2 Helobdella robusta | reverse complement strand
AGATTGCATTGATTTCCATATGATATAAGCGTTTAATCCACTTATATCTATCATGTTATAAAACACAACAAGTGGCCATCGTCTTGTCATCCGTTTAGTGCTATACCCTCTTGTCATCTGATCCATTGTATCAACTCCAGCTTTGGTTTTGTTATAATAAAGAACTATTTCTGGTTTCTTTTTTTCATTATTTTTATCATATTCTGGTTGGTGATGCATTGTACTCAACAATGTGACAGTTTTATTTTTCTTTGCCATATAAGAAACAATAGTGAAATTGTCCTTGAATCCAAACAATGATGAATATAAATCTCTATCTTTTGGAGAAATAAATTTATCTGGTAATTCCGGACGATTTTTTCTAATTGTTCCTACGATTGTCAGATTTTTTTTGAATAACTTTTCTGCCAAACCAATGCTCGTAAAAAAATTGTCACACGTAATATTTCTGCCAGAATTTTTCAATCCCCTTATCAGAGTTAGGACCACTCTTTCAGCTTGATTTTTTTCCCTTGGGTTATCTTTTTCTTTCCCCTTATAAATTTCCAAATTCCAAACATAATTTGAGCTACTATCGCACAATGCCCAAAATTTAATGCCATATTTACCTGGCTTGGAAGGAATATATTGACGAAAGGGACATCTCCCTCTAAAGGTGACCAACTGTTTATCAATAGTTACTGTATGACTCAACTTGTAAGGATCTTTTAAAGTAGAATTCCATGATTCAAATAAATTTCTTATTGGCTCTAATTTGTCTGGTGATCTATGTTTTCTGCGTGATGCAGCATCATCAAATCTCAGAACTCTTAAAATTTCATGAAATCTGGTTCTTGATATTATTTTATTGAATAAAGGTCTGCCATCACTTCCGCTCCATAACTGACTAACTGGTTCATTCTTAGATTTATATACACCAACTAATATGAGAACTGCAATAAACTTTTTTAGTTCATTGACACATAACTTCTTATAACCATCTTTCAACACCAGTTGTCCTTCTTGATTTGTGAAATGACATATTTGTTCCAACAAACTAGATCTGAAATAAATCAAAAAAGAAGAAGATATTGAATCAACGTTATTTTTTGCATAATTGCTGAATCCTGGACTTTCTTTTACAATATTGAAACTTTTGGCACGACCTTGTGTATTTGTTTCTGGTGTACTATGCCACACAATTTCTTTATTTTTTGATAAATACGTTTTCTCATGCGTAATAGTATTAGCCATCAAATCAGATTTCATGTCATTTTACTTTCACTATTACTAACTTCG
>NW_008704157.1:12511-14464 GCF_000326865.2 Helobdella robusta | reverse complement strand
TCATCTTCCTCACTTTCTTCTAAAATCATTTCGCAAGCTTACTTAGAGAAATCTTTGATTTTGACATTATAAGGAACAAAAACACAATTAATTCAAATAAAAGTATATTTATTAAATGGCTACTACCATGGAAACAACAATAAAAGTGAATCTAAATAATAAATACTTTTTAAAAATGAATGTGGGTCCAACAGACCCTGTCGGTAAGTGGTGCTTGAATTTTTATAGCGTAATTACTAATGCCAAAAAATTTATAAATTTGCATTTTTTTTTGACAATAAGTATTTAGAAAAAGTCAGAATTTTTGGAAATTTTTACAAATTTTTTTGTCTATCTATATCACATCAAACATCGAGGATGGGTCCAATGGACCCAGCTGGTAGTTCTAGGGTTAAAGATAAAATTGTTTCTGGAAAGTTTGAAAACTATTAAACTCTATAAAAATTTATAATACTCAATACAACTCTGTAGAACTCACTCTGCTTGAAATATAGTTGTCGAATATGACATTGTTTCTTAAAAGTTTGATATTTACAGTTGCTGACGAACAAACTCGCTCTAACAAATTTGATAAATCCCATAGAACTCTGTATAACTTTATGAAATTCTATAAAATGTACATTTCTATGAACCCTGTAAAGCCCCTAAGGGTTAGGGTAAAACACTGTGAAGCTGTAAAACTCAATTTTACAGTGTTTTAGAAACTTATACAATGTTTTACAGTGTTTTATCGAGTTTTGAAGAGTTTTATAAGGTTTAGCAATTTTTACTTGAAATTATAATGTTTTTTAATATTTTGTTACCAGAATTATATCTTATTTTTAGATATCAGAATTTCTAGCGTTCTTATGTAAGTGTCTTAGCATTCAACTTTGTCAATGGCTGATCGTCCTTTCGTACTTCCAGTTTTTTTGTTTGAAACTAATTTATCTATTTTAAAAATGAATTTAATCTGTAAAAAGTTTGAGATGTTGCTAAGAAGAAAATTGTTTCTGAAAGTTTCGAAAGATAGTTGCTGAGTTTGCAATAGTCTCTAAAGTATTTGGAATATCAACGTGTCGAAATTCAGCCTCTGTGTCCATTTAAAGAGTTTGACAAATTTAAGGCGTTGAACTGTAGAGCGTGGCGTGATTTTTTAGTTAACTACAATTTGTAAACACGTTTTAAAAAAGGATTGTCAAAAATTGTATACTTCCTACAAACTAACAGCATTATGGCGTGATTTTTCGTTTCAAACCAATCAGCGTTAGAAGGAGGTCTTAAAATATGTATTCATAGTTTTTTATTATTTAATTAATGACTTGGCATATACGCTGATGAGAATGTATGGAAAGAAGCCTAAAAATACAGACTTAAAAAGCTCTAGTTTTAGTCGTTTATGATTTTTTTTTAAGTTTAGTTTAAATTTAGTTTTTAATTTAATATTAATTTACTTTATTATAATAATTTAATAGTTAAATTTAATATAGAAACAGTCGGTTGCGGTACTAAGTTGCGTTTGATAAGTTTTAAATTTAAGCTTTAATAGAGTCTTCATGGAGTTTCATAAGGTTAGTGAGATGTTTGAAAGATAGTTGCTGAAGAATGTGCCATTGTTTCGGAAAAGAAGTTGTAGTTTTGTTTTGATGAGTTTGAAATATAGTTATCGAATATGACATTGTTTATAATAGTTTGATATTTATTTGTTGCTGACGAGTGAACCATTGTTTAGAAAGATCGCTTGCTGTTGTTCCTAAGGAAATTGAAATATTGCAATGAAAATAGTTGCTGAAGGGCTTGAAGAGAAAATTGTTTCTGAAGAGTTTCAAAGTTAGTTTCTGAAGTGTTTTGTATAATGTTAAAACCCTGCGTTTACCAACATTTTTTTATAGCGCTGATTACCAATGTGGGTCCGTTGGACCCACATATCGACATGTCATTAATTTAAACTAAAATTTAATTTTGACTCATTTT
>NW_008704157.1:8952-12461 GCF_000326865.2 Helobdella robusta | reverse complement strand
GTTAGGAAAGATCGCTTGCTGTTGTTCCTAAGGAAATTGAAATATCATTGCAATGAANATAGTTGCTGAAGGGCTTGATGAGAAAATTGTTTCTGAAGAGTTTCAAAGTTAGTTTCTGAAGTGTTTTGTATAATGTTGAAGATAAAATTGTTTCTGGAAAGTTTGAAAAATATTAAATTCTATAAAAATTTATAATACTCAATACAACTCTGTAGAACTCACTCTGCTTGAAATATAGTTGTCGAATATGACATTGTTTCTAAAAAGTTTTACAGTTATTATATTTATAGTTGCTGACGAACAAACTCGCTCTAACAAACTCGATAAATCCTATAGAACTCTGTATAACTCTATGAAATTCTATAAAATGTACATTTCTATGAACCCTGTAAAGCCCCTAAGGGTTAGGGTAAAACACTGTGAAGCTGTAAAACTCAATTTTACAGTGTTTTAGAAACTTATACAATGTTTTACAGTGTTTTATCGAGTTTTGAAGAGTTTTATAAAGTTTAGCACTTTTTACTTGAAATTATAATGTTTTTTAATATTTTGTTACCAGAATTATATCTTATTTTTAGATATCAGAATTTCTAGCGTTCTTATGTAAGTCTCTTAACATTCAACTTTGTAAATGGCTGATCGTCCTTTCGTTCTTCCAGTTTTTTTGTTTGAAACTGATTTATCTATTTTAAAAATGAATTTAATCTGTAAAAAGTTTGAGATTTTGCTGAGAAGAAAATTGTTTCTGAAAGTTTGGAAAGATAGTTGCTGAGTTTGCCATAGTCTCTAAAGTATTTGGAATATCAACGTGTCGAAATTCAGCCTCTGTGTCCATTTAAAGAGTTTGACAAATTTAAGGCGTTGAACTGTAGAGCGTGGCGTGATTTTTTAGTGAACTACAATTTGTAAACACGTTTTAAAGAAGGATTGTCAAAAATTGTATACTTCCTACAAACTAACAGCATTATGGCGTGATTTTTCGTTTCAAACCAAACAGCGTTAGAAGGAGGTCTTAAAATATGTATTCATAGTTTTTCATTATTTAATCAATGACTTGGCATATACGCTGATGAGAATGTATGGAAAGAAGCCTATAAATACAGACTGAAAAGCTCTAGTTTTAGTCGTTTATGATTTTGTTTTAAGTTTAGTTTAAATTTAGTTTTTAATTTAATATTAATTTAATTTATTATAATAGTTTAATTTCTGAAGTGTTTTGTATAATGTTGAAGATAAAATTGTTTCTGGAAAGTTTGAAAAATATTAAACTCTATAAAAATTTATAATACTCAATACAACTCTGTAGAACTCACTCTGCTTGAAATATAGTTGTCGAATATGACATTGTTTCTCAAAAGTTTGATATTTACAGTTGTCGACAAACAAACTCGCTCTAACAAACTCGATAAATATTATAGAACTCTGTATAACTCTATGAAAATTTATAAAATGTACAATTTTATGAACCCTGTAAAGCCCCTAAAGGTTAGGGTAGAACCCTCAAGGGTTAGGGTGAAACACTGTGAAGCTGTAAAACTCAATTTTACAATGTTTTATAGACTTATACAATGTTTTACAGTGTTTTATCGAGTTTTGAAGAGTTTTATAAGGTTTAGCAATTTTACTTGAAATTATAATGTTTTTTAATAATTTGTTACCAGAATTATATCTTATTTTTAGATAGAATTTCTAGCGTTCTTATGTAAGTCTCTTAACATTCAACTTTGTCAATGGCTGATCGTCCTTTCGTACTTCCAGTTTTTTTGTTTGAAACTGATTTATCTATTTTAAAAATGAATTTAATCTGTAATTTACCATTTTTTGAAAATCTAACCTGTAGTACATTTTAATGATATCAAAGATAGTTGCTGAAAAGTTTAAGATATTGATGATGAGAAAATTGTTTCTGAAGAGTTAGTTCAAAGATAGTTGCTGAGTTTGCCATAGTCTCTAAAGTATTTGAATTATCAACGTGTCGAAGAGTTTGTAATTATTTCTGAAGAATTTAAAAGTTAGTTTTAGTTTATGAACAGTTTAAGATATTGTTGAAGAGAAAATTGTTTCTGAAGTGTTTGAAAAATAGTTGAGATATTTTTTTGAAGAGAAATTGGTTTCTGAAGAGTTCGAAAGATAGTTATTGAAAAGTTTGAGATGTTGCTGAAAAGAAAATTGTTTCAGAAAATTACGAAATTAAGAAAATTAAGAAAATTTGTAATTATTACATATATGTAATAACTACAAATATCTATTTTCTATTTCTTTATTTAGTTTTATTTGCGTATGTTATTTGGTAATGTTTGATCTGATATGAATTGAATACAGGTGAATTCACTACCTTACAGTTAAATATCTACTGTTAGCATTAAGTCATTTCCTCAATCGATTTTGTAACACATGGCCCATTATATTTTAAAAGTTTTCTTTGATGTTTTTTAATTAGTCAGGTCACAATCATCGTCATCGTTATCGCAATCAATGGAATCAAATTGAGAATTTTTCAAAATTTTTTAAGTATCTTAATTCATTTTATGATACTATCCTGTTCATTTCTTAATTTCTGTTTGATTCTGTTTTATAGAATTAATTTTTGTTTGATGTCGGCTAATATTTGGTAAAATTTATTTTTTAGGAATCATTTGAAAACAATTTTTACAATAGTCAAAATTTGTTTACAGGTGTTGATTCTGTTTTATAGAATTAATTTTTGTTTGATGTCGGCTAATATTTGGTAAAATTTATTTTTTAGGAATCATTTGAAAACAATTTTTACAATAGTCAAAATAATTTGTTTACAGGTGTTGAAGCTGAAAATTTGCTCTACGTATTTTAACTTTCACATCAAGTCATACATTTTTACGATTTATTTGAATGAACAACACATTATATTTTATAGTCACAAGAAATCGTTCGTTACCTTATGAAAGTTAATGTATTGTTTAAGTATTTTTTTTACTTGTTAATGTGATTATTTCAAGTTGTTATAAATAATTTATTGAAGCAATTAAAAATTATTTTCATGTTTTAGTTTATATTTGTGTTCATATTCATCTTATATGTTCACGCTCGTCTTCAAATGAAAAGATGACGATTCTGACAAAATAAGTGTCTGCTTTCAGTGATTCTATACTCTATCCTTTAAGTAAAGCTTTTAACTCTGCTGTTCGTCTAGTTGCTCGTGCCCCTTTCTTTTCTCATATATCTCCATATCTTGTTCTCTTGCACTGGCTACCTTTAAAATATAGAATAATTTTTAAAATTTGCATGTTTATGTATTAGTCTCAATCTAAATTATTTTCTAAGTATTTATCAGAAATTAATTGAACCTAAATGCCCCTGTTTACCATCGTCTTTTTGTTTTCGCTTCTTCTTAACTCGTGCTAAATACTTGCCAAATCTGCTTTTGCTTTTTCTGGCCTTTTTCTCTGGACTCTCTACCTACATCTCTGACTACTTCTCCATCACTTACAAAGTTCAGATCGGATCTCAAGACCCATCTGTTTTCAAAATTC
>NW_008704157.1:4923-8902 GCF_000326865.2 Helobdella robusta | reverse complement strand
TTTTTTATTAGTCAGATCACAATCATCATCATCGATATCGCAATCAATGGAATCAAATTGAGAATTTTTCAAAATTTTTTAAGTATCTTAATTCATTTTATGATACTATCCTGTTCATTTCTTAATTTCTGTTTGATTCTGTTTTATAGAATTAATTTTTGTTTGATGTCGGCTAATATTTGGTAAAATTTATTTTTTAGGAATCATTTGAAAACAATTTTTACAATAGTCAAAATAATTTGTTTACAGGTGTTGAAGCTGAAAATTTGCTCTACGTATTTTAACTTTCACATCAAGTCATACATTTTTACGATTTATTTGAATGAACAACACATTATATTTTATAGTCACAAGAAATCGTTCGTTACCTTATGAAAGTTAATGTATTGTTTAAGTATTTTTTTTACTTGTTAATGTGATTATTTCAAGTTGTTATAAATAATTTATTATTGAAGCAATTAAAAATTATTTTCATGTTTTAGTTTATATTTGTGTTCATATTCATCTTATATGTTCACGCTCGTCTTCAAATGAAAAGATGACGATTCTGACAAAATAAGTGTCTGCTTTCAGTGATTCTATACTCTATCCTCTATGTAAAGCTTTTAACTCTGCTGCTCGTCTAGTTGCTCGTGCCCCTTTCTTTTCTCATATATCTCCATATCTTGTTCTCTTGCACTGGCTACCTTTAAAATATAGAATAATTTTTAAAATTTGCACGTTTATGTATAAGTCTCAATCTAAATTATTTTCTAAGTATTTATCAGATAAATTAATTGAACCTAAATGCCCCTGTTTACGATCGTCTTTTTGTTTTCGCTTCTTCTTAACTCGTGCTAAACACTTGCCAAATCTGCTTTTGCTTTTTTCTGGCCTTTTTCTCTGGAACTCTCTACCTACATCTCTGACTACTTCTCCATCACTTACAAAGTTCCGATCGGATCTCAAGACCCATCTGTTTTCAAAATTCATTAAAGAGCGCTGTTGAACATCGCGGAAATAGCGCTTTACAAGGTAATTGATTGATTGATGATAATCATATATGTAATTTGAAATTTAAACCACATTGGAATAATAGAAAAATTTAAACGCCAGTATGCTATTTGTATGCTACTACAAAAATTGTTACTACTGCTAAAATTACTATTATGGTTTATTGTATAAGATTTTAAATAAAACTATTAAGGCGCTATAAGTCGTACGCAAAAAATTATGCTTTTTTACGGAGACGTGTACACGTTCGGCATGCCAGCCACATTCCATTGGCATGCCGGCATACATTTTAGGTATTAACTATAATACTACTAAAAAAATATTACTACTACTACAACTATTAGTATTACTACTACTACGGCTGCTAAAATTTATCAAGCGAAAAGAAACGCGTACGAGCTACTACTACTACTGCACAACTTGACTGGTGTTCTCTTCCGTTGAGAGATTTTTAACGTAGTTTTTTAACAATCTCTTTTGACAAAACGTGCACATGTATGCCAACCAGTATTAACATACATCTTAGGTATGTATTACTGCAATACTAAAAAATTGCTACTACTACTACTGCTTCTGCTGATATTACTGCTACCTGTATCATAACTGCTACCATTACTACTGCTGTTACTTCTGATTTATTTTATTGAAATGATATAGTTTGACAGTACGTACGAACGTATAAATTTCAACAATTACAGACGCGCACACACTCCTTTATATCATTCACTGGAATTGACATGTGTATGTTGCTACCTAATATTTGTAATTTTACATTCAATTAGATATGTAGGGATCAATCATTTATTTATTGACTATCTTATATAAATTATTATTAAAGATTATTGCAATTTTCAATGTTACTTAGTCTATGTTAATTTTTGTTTCTTTGCTTTTCTCTCGATCTTCTTTACTTTTTCCCGGGAGCTTGTAAACGAGACGGTCCGAGATTCACCTTAGAATAAAGTTAATAGCAGAACGCTCGTACTAGCAGATATCTAAATTAATGTGAATTATATATCTAAATTAATTTGACATACGTACATAGATGCATTTGATTAATTAACAATATTAATCAGTTTTTAATTACTGATTAACAATAAATAAAAGTAACAAAAGAAAACAGTGCACGAATATGTACGGCCAGTACATGTATGTACATGTAACAAACTGTTAGTAACGCGCTTATGTAGTATGAATAATAATAATAGTACAACAGTATTTTTTAGGATTGCAATATTTATTATTATTACTTTAAATGTTTAATGGCTTTCTGGTTGGCAAGCCGAACGTGTACAATTGCGTAGTAGTTGAAACTACAAATTGTAGTTACAACTACAAATAGTGAACTGAACACGTTTTATTAAAAGGATGGTCACAGATTTTCTACCTCTGACAGAAAAATCACGGCACGTGATATTATTTACAATTATTTATTTATCTGACAATTAACAAACTTCATAAATTATAATCCGAATAGAGATAACCAATTGATCACAAATTGCTGTTGCCGTTCCGAATTGTTGTAATGTAGTGGTTCTACCCTATTCAACATCTGTGTGCATTTAAGGAATTTGAAGAATTGGACAAATTTGAAGCGTTGAACTGTAGAGCGTGGCGTGATTTTTTTATTGAACTACAATTAGTAAACACGTTTTAAAGAAGGATTGTCAGAAATTTTTTACTTCCTACAAACTTAACAGCACTATGGCGTGATTTATACTTTCGAACCAATCAGCGTTAAAAGGAGGTCTTAAAATATGTATTCATAGTTTTTCATTATTTAATTAATGACTTGGCATATACGCTGATAAGAATGTATGGAAAAAAGCATATAAATACCGACTGAAAAGCTCAAGTTTTAGTCGTTTATGATTTTGATCTAAGTCGTTTAGACTTAGTTTTTATTTAATTTTAATATTAATTTAATTTTTTTTATAATAATTAAAATTAATAAAGGAACATTCGGTTGCTGTATTAAGTTGCGTTTGATAAGTTTTAAATAAATCGTTAAAGATTGTTAAGACAAGTGTTCTTTTGTGCGCATATTTTCCTGCAGTGAATAGTCTGACGATTTGGAAGATGATCGGCACAAAATTATGGTAAGTATTCTTTTATTAGCGTTAATATTGGTTTCGTTGTTTTTTCTTTTCTGCTTCTATTCTGCTTATCTTAAATTATTTTTAGGTATTCTATTTGTATTTTGGTTCTGTTGTAATTATTTTTTGTGGTTTTTCTAGCGATAGGTTTTGTGAGGTGTTGTGGTAGAAAGCTCTTGGCGACTGCTCTTGCATACATACACACATACATTGTTTGTGTGGCAGTATTGTTTCTTCTGTTTTACTCCTTCTTTTCTTTCTACATAAGAATTAGCTAAATTAATTGTACATAGGTAGGCTGAGACATATGATAATTTATTACATAGGTAGGCTAAGGCATAAGGTAATTTATTACATAGGTGGGCTAATGCATAAGGTATTTTATTAAATAGGTAGGCTAAGGCATAAGGTAATTTATCACATAGGTAGGAAGGGACTTTTGTCTTCTCACTCTTCTCGGTGTGTTTTTTGTTGTGTCGTTTGTCTTGTTTTACATCATACACTCTTGGTATTGGTATTGGTGGGATTGGTACTGGTTTAACTAATTTTTTTACTTTTTTTCTACACTAATTGTTATTAATTCATGTGGTTATAAATAATTTATTAATAAAGCAATAAAAAATTATTTTCAGAGTATGATGATCTGATGGCTTGGAGTATCATCGTCAGAAGATTAACACGAGTGTTTCTTTGAGCAAATGTTGTCCTGCAGTGAATAGTTTGACAGTTTGAAAGATGAACGGCACCGAATTAAGAAAAGTATTTTTTGTTAGCCTTTATATTAGTTTTGCAGTTTTCTTTTCTTGTTATCTTTAAATATTTTTAATTGTTTTATTTGTATTTTTGTTCTGTTGTAGTTAATTTTCGGTGGTTTTTCTAGCGGGAAGTTC
>NW_008704157.1:0-4515 GCF_000326865.2 Helobdella robusta | reverse complement strand
TCTAAAGGTATGCGGTGCGACTTGGTATTGGTGAGATTCGTATAATTTAAGTAGTTTTTTACTTGTTACTACACTTTATGTGATTAATTCATGTGGTTATAACTAATTTTTTTAATTGAGCAATGAAATATTATTTTCAGAGCATGATGTCCTACGTTTACGGTCTGATAGATTGGAGTAGTATCATCGTCAGAAGATTAACACGAGATTTTTTTTTGAGCGCATTTTGTCAGTGATGTGTTGTCAAGATGATCGGCACAAAATTAAGATAAGTATTCTTCTGTTAGCGTTAATATTGGTTTCGCTGTTTTCTTTTTTTCTGCTTCTTTTTTGCTTATTTTAAATTATTTTTAGTTATTTTAATTGTGTTTGGTTCTGCTGTAATTATCATTTGTGGTTTTTCTAGCGGTGGGTTTTGTGACGTGGTGTGGTAGAAAGCTCTTGGCGACTGCTCGTGCATACATACACACACACATTGTTTGCGTGGCAGTATTGTTTCTTCTGTTTTACTCCTTCTTTTCTTTCTACATAAGAATTAGCTAAATTAATTGTACATAGGTAGGCTGAGACATATGATAATTTACTACATAGGTAGGCTAAGGCATAAGGTAATTTATTACATAGGTAGGCTAAGGCATAAGGTAATTTATTACATAAGTAGGCTAAGGAATAAGGTAATGTATTACATATGTAGGAAGGGACTATTGTCTTCTCACTCTTCTCGGTGTGAATTTTGTTTTACTCCTTTTCTTTCTACATAAGAATTAGCTAAATTAATTGTACATAGGTAGGCTGAGACATATTATAATTTATTACATAGGTAGGCTAAGGCATAAGGTAATTTATTACATAGGTAGGCTTAGGCATAATGTAATTTATTACATAGGTAGGCTAAGGCATAATGTAATTTATTACATAGGTAAGAAGGGACTTTTGTCTTCTCACTCTTCTCGGTGTGAATTTTGTTGTGTCGTTTGTCTTGTTTTGCATCATACACTCTACAGGTATGCGGTGCGACTTGGTATTGGTGAGATTGGTATAATTTAAGAAGTTTTTTTACTTGTTACTACACTTAATGTGATTAATTCATGTGGTTATAACTAATTTTTAAATAAAGCAATGAAAAATTATTTTCAGAGCATGATTTACATTTACGGTCTGATGGCTTGGAGTATCATCGTTAGAAGATGTGCTCAAAGATTTTTTGAGCGCATTTTGTCAGAGATGCGTTGTCAAGATGATCGGCACAAAATTAAGATAAGTATTCTTCTGTTAGCGTTAATAGTGGTTTCGCTGATTTTTCTTTTCTGCTTCTTTTCTGCTGATTTTTAAATATTTTTATTCATTTTTTTTGTGTTTTGTTCTGCTGTAATTATTTTTTGTGGTTTTTCTAGCGGTGGGTTTTGTGACGTGGTGTGGTAGGCTGCTGCTCTTGCATACATACACACATACATTGTTTGTGTGGCAGTATTGTTTCTTCTGTTTTACTCCTTCTTTTCTTTCTACATAAGAATTAGCTAAATTAATTGTACATAGGTAGGCTGAGACATATGATAATTTATTACATAGGTAAGCTAAGGCATAAGGTAATTTATTTCATAGGTAGGCTAAGGCATAAGGTAATTTATTATATAAGTAGGCTAAGGCATAAGGTAATTTATTACATAGGTAGGAAGGGACTTTTGTCTTCTCACTTTTTTCGGTGTGTTTTTTGTTGTGTCGTTAGACTTGTTTTGCATCATACACAGGTATGCGGTGCGATTTGGTATGTGGTTTTAACTAATTTTTAAATAAAGCAATGAAAAATTATTTTCAGAGCATGATGTCCTACATTTACGGTCTGATGGCTTGGAGTATCATCGTCAGAAGATTAACACGAGAGTTTTTTTGAGCGCGTTTTGTCAGTGATGCGTTGTCAAGATGATCGGCAGAAAAATAAGATAAGTATTCTTCTGTTAGCGTTAATATTGGTTTATAAATATTTTTATTCATTTCATTTTATTTTTATTCATTTTTATTTTATTTCAAGCCAGCGAAGCAGATCCAATAAAACTTTACACACAAGATTATAACCAATTAAGAGCGAGCAAAGTCAATATGGATCTCTAATTAGCAAAATTATAACAACCAATCAAAGACCGCAACCAGCAAAGTCGATTCATTTAACTTTAACATTTTTATAACTTTCAATTTTACAATCTTAATTTTAGTATATAAGGTTTAAACATATATAAATGGTCGTAGAGGTCCTTTAGAGGTGTAGATTATTTTGGTAATAACTAATATAATATATAATAATAATAGGATTATTAATCATAATATTGGAATGTTAAAATTAAAGTATAAGTCTGGGGCTTTAAATTGTGCTGAATTAGAGGTAGGGTAAAAGTCTATATAGTATAGAGATGGGAAAGAGATTAACTTACTGTATGGATTACTATTAGTTTTGGGACAAAGCCAGATAGTGGTGGTAGACCAATAGTCTTAGAACGATGTGCCCTGCTCTCATGTTTGCGGCTAATCGAAATGATAGTGTAAGTGGACGAACTGAGATTCTTACTGTCTCAATCAAAACTAAAAATGGGTTATGCTACATCGGCACTAGTTGAAAAAGGTGCTGGGACAGGGTGAACAGTATACCCGCCATTAGCAGCAAACTTAGCTCATTCAGGGCCATCAGTGGAACTTGGGACCTGATTGTGTTTTTCTATTTACGGTTTTTTCGTGTTAACATGATTGTTGAATATAAGTAATTTGATATTATAGAGATATCTATAGATATAGATACTATTAATGCGGCTAATAGAATGCTAATTTTTTAGAGTTCTTATCAACAAAATTGTTTGGCACCTCGATGTTGGCTTAAGGAACCACCATGACGCTCTAGCTTCTAGATTCTATCTTCAATAAAATAAATTTATTTGTAGTACGAAAGGACCCAAATAACCCTATAATAGGAATAAATAAAATTAACTATACACTATAATAAGTTGGCAGATAAATGTAAATGATTTAGGATCATTAGATGAATTACAATTCACTTATTATGTAGCTTAGTTTAAATAGAACAGTTGATTTGCAATCGACAAGTGATGATAAATCAGTGGCAGTTATTTGTTTTTTCTGATGAGAGCAATATAGCTCGAAACACAGGTGTAGATATAGAGCAGACTGAGGAATTGACACTGATTTCAATAAAAGTTCACGATACTGTTTGTTTGTGTTATTCATCCGCACGGCCGGATCTCTATCTTCTTTGTGGAATTTTATATATCTTCTTGAGGTTACAGTAGATAATCATAGTGGTAACCCTAGAGCTAAAGAAAATAGCTCTTCATGGAAACATGTGCTGTATCACATTAGGATCATTAGATGAATTACAATTCACTTATTATGTAGCTTAGTTTAAATAGAACAGTTGATTTGCAATCGACAAGTGATGATAAATCAGTGGCAGTTATTTGTTTTTTCTGATGAGAGCAATATAGCTCGAAACACCGGTGTAGATATAGAGCAGACTGAGCATTCTCTTAGAAAATGTTAACAATTTTCTTACCATTATTAACTATACTAATTTAAACAATCTTTTTTTGCGGAGGAGACACCTATTGTCATCATTTTTTTGCCATTTTTCAAAAATTTCCATGAAAAACCCCTAAGTGTGAATAATAATAATAGTACAACAGTATTTTTTAGGATTGCAATATTTATCATTATTACTTTAAATGAAACTACAAATTGTAGTTACAACTACAAATAGTGACCTGAACACGTTTTATTAAAAGGATGGTCACAGATTTTCTACCTCTGACAGAAAAATCACGGCACGTGATATTATTTACAATTATTTATTTATCTGACAGAAAAATCACGGCACGTGATATTATTTACAATTATTTATTTATCTGACAATTAACAAACTTCATAAATTATAATCCGAATAGAGATAATCAATTGATCACAAATTGCTGTTGCCGTTCAGAATTGTTGTAATATAGTGGTTCTACCGTATTCAACATCTGTGTGCATTTAAGAAATTTGAAGAAATTGACAAATTTGAAGCGTTGAACTGTAGAGCGTGGCGTGATTTTTTTATTGAACAACAATTAGTAAACACGTTTTAAAGAAGGATTGTCAAAAATTTTTTACTTCCTACAAACTTAACAGCACTATGGCGTGATTTATACTTTCGAACCAATCAGCGTTAAAAGGAGGTCATAAAATATGTATTCATAGTTTTTCATTATTTAATTAATGACTTGGAATATACGCTGATAAGAATGTATGGAAAGAAGCCTATAAATACCGACTGAAAAGCTCAAGTTTTAGTCGTTTATGATTTTGTTCTAAGTCGTTTAGACTTAGTTTTTATTTAATATTAATTTAATTTTTTTTATAATAATTAAAATTAATAAAGGAACATTCGGTTGCTGTATTAAGTTGCGTTTGATAAGTTTTAAATAAATCGTTAAAGATTGTTAAGACAAGGTAAGTATTCTTTTATTAGCGTTAATA
>NW_008704156.1:0-1787 GCF_000326865.2 Helobdella robusta | reverse complement strand
GTTTATTTACTATATTTCACAAATATTTATATTTAAATAATTAATTTTATTTTATTTTTTAAAATCACTCTCTATAATAATTGTAGATAATAGAAATTATTTTCAAGCATTTTAGTGGGATGTAATATGTTACGTTAGGTTTCGTTGCAAATGCACAATGCACACATCTCTGCTTCTATGTATGTATGTATTAATGTATGCATGCATGTATGTATGTATGTATGTATTAATGTATGCATGCATGTATGTATGTATGTATGTATTAATGTATGCATGCATGTATGTATGTATTAATGTATGCATGCATGTATGTATGTATTAATGTATGCATGCATGTATGTATGTATTAATGTATGCATGCATGCATGTATGTATGTATGTATGTATGTATGTATGTATGTATGTATGTATGTATGTATGTATGTATGTATGTATGTATGTATGTATGTATGTATGTATGTATGTATGTATGTATGTATGTATGTATGTATGTATGTATGTATGTATGTATGTATGTATGTATGTATGTATGTATGTATGTATGTATGTATGTAGAAACTCAAACATACCGAGCGTTCAGCGAGAGTCTTCAGAAGAAGAATTTCCGTCAACGATTTTTCGACCCTTTAACTTCCTGACACTCTCGAGAAACAGGGCCACATCCAGTGATCAGTTGGATGTCTCTCGCTGAACAAACAGTTTGTCTTGCTTTGAATCACCTCCTTTTATATTGAAAAATTGTGCAGGCGTGCCAGACAGTTCACCTATCAACATATCACCATGTGAGTTTTATATCGACGAGCCAAGTAACACGTTGAGCCAAATCTGGGATTGTTGAAAATCGGAAGCTTTACGCGCAAACAAGCTCGTCTGTAAACTATTTAAACTCGCTTTCCTTTTTCTTTCTACACAACCATATCCAGTAAGACGCTTGCTCGGCTGTATGTCCTATGTTCTTCATACAACTCGGTCGTCTTTTACCTGCCAAACCCAAATCCTTCAAAAAGCTGTACACTGAACAACCAACTACACCTCTTGCACCAACCTCAACTGCGTACAACAAACACCTTAACCCACCTTGTTTTATTTCACCAACAAGCTCTTCATACTTGGCTGTTTTTATCAAGTGGCTTGCTGCTATATTAGCCTCATACGGTATGTATGTATGTATATATGTATGTATGTATGTTCGGCGTTAGTTATCTTCCAATTTAACTTTTCCATTTTTCTAAATGTTGATCGTATATCATTATATATTATATATATATATATATATATATATATAATTCTGATAAATTATTCTTTTTCTTAGTGATTTTCTTTTTACCAAATAAATGATTGGAAAAAAAATTCTGATAGATATAAATAAGCGAATGCAATAAAAATACAATGTTTGTTCAATGGTACGAATGTGTGTACCCCTATGGTTTTCTGTTTTTCTATATAGTTATTCATATATTCACATTTCAAACACCCACTTATTGCCAACGTGCCTACGCACTTGAAACAAACGCTGACACACAGGCACGCACTCGCTCACACACACTCACACACACACACACTTACGCACACACACACTCACTCTGAAGTTTGGAAGTTTACACACGCAGGCACGCACGCAGACACTCATAACCATTTCTAGCCAACATTTTGCTTGATTGATTGATTAACTGACTGACTGATTGATTGATGATTGATTGGTCTGAGCAATACTTTATGCCGCCATTTTTGGTAGGATTTATGAATAGTGTTGGCGACCCTGAGTGGAGAATAAGAAGTTTCGCGTT
>NW_008704155.1:0-1787 GCF_000326865.2 Helobdella robusta | reverse complement strand
CGAACTCAAAGACAACAACTTGAATGATATGTAAGCATTTTTATAGCGCAATGACCTAGTTCGAATACTCCCTATCCGAAACTCAAAGACAACAACTTGAATGATATGTAAGCATTTTCTCATAGATCAGAATTGCTTGATCGCTTGATGACTGTATATTGGAGCCCGTATAAGTACATGAAATTAAAAACATGATGGATCTTGGAATTAAACTTTTTCGAGAATATTTTTAAAGACTTCAGGTCAGTGAGTGCATGCAAGAGACATTAGAATAAATGTACGCAATGTCTGGCGATAATGTTTTGGCAGACTGTAGCGTGGAGAGCTGGTTCGAATGCAAGGAGGGAAAGTTTTGAGATTCAGCAAAAAGTAAATGAGTGATGAACTTTCAATACAATTTTTATGTTAATGTAGTCAAAGTCTTCCATGATGTTAGCACAAAGCAGCAAATGGATCGGTTGAACTGATTGCTTGCAAAAAGAAACAAATGAATAATTGAACCAGAGGATGAATGAAAACATGAATTATTGAAGAAATGAATGGACGAAAAGCATAAGTGATGGATGGACAAAGTAGCGAACGAACAAACGAACGAATGAAAACATACAACTTGAATGATTAAATCAACAAACAAGCGAACTATCAAACAATAAACGAACGAATAAAAAATGAATGAAAGAATGAATGAACGAACGAACGAACAAACGAACGAACGAACGAATGAACGAACGAACGAACGAACGAACGAACGAATGAATGAATAAAAAAAGAAATAAAAAAAAGGCATACAGAGTCAAAGATTATGTCACCTGTATAAAAGATGACATGCTGTCGATACGGAACAATGGGGCGAACGATTGAATGAAAAAATGAATGAATGAATTTATGAATGAACGAACGAGCGATTCGGTGAATAAGCTTATGAATTAATGAATGTAAGAGTATGAGAAAGAAAAGTAGTGAATGGAAAAATAAGATTTTGAATGTAGAATGAATTAATGAATGAATGAATGAATTTTTTAATGAATGGCTGAATAAACAAGAAGCTGAATAAAAAAACGAATAAGAGAATGAACGAAGGAATAAATAGCAGTAAATAAAAAATGAATTAATAAAAAAAATGGTATGTGAGTGAATGAACATGAGAATGAAATGTATAAATTGAAAAATATCAACTAGCTACATTAAAGATTGACGATGAATTGATTGAATGAAAGAATGAATAAATGAATGAACAAATAAATGAAAAATTGAACGAACAAATGAATGAATGAACGAACGAACGAACAAATGAATGAATGAATGAACGAACGAACGAACGAACGAATGGATAGGCAAACAGATAATTGAATGCATGTCACAGGCAATGAAAAAGTCGCAAAGACGTTACAAAATCCCCAAACATTACCCATTCAAAGAAATATAAGCCTACGCTAAAAATATTTATTTACATTTATTACGTATTTATTATAAAAGGCATAAACACACACACACACACAAAACACGCACACGCATACAAACACACACACGTACACAAACACACGTACACAAACACACACATGCCAAATACATATCTATATGTACAACGATCTGTATATATTAATATTTACGATTATATACAAATTGCATCTTGTTCAACGCTAGGCTTTCGCCTATTTATAACCCAATATATTTAATGTGTGGTCCTTCCTTTAGTTTTATATTTACAGGTTATAAACACCCACACACACACACCACACACATACACACACACGCACGCACAAACAAACACACACATAAACAACTTT
>NW_008704154.1:0-1798 GCF_000326865.2 Helobdella robusta | reverse complement strand
TTTATAAGATAGAAATATCAAATCGACAAAATACGATTAATTTATCAATCAAATAGATTTTGCGGCATCACGTTAATGTAATCCAATTTAATGTCAACCGGTGTAATGATAGATTGCATTAACATAATAATGCAAACATTCATTTTTAATCAATCAATCAATCAATCAAACAGACACACACACAGACAGACACGCACACAGACACGTACACAGACAAACACGCACACAGACAGACACGCACACAGACAGACGGAGAGACACACACACAACAACAACAACAACAACTCACCTTTCTGATATCATCTAGATTGTGAATCTCTGGCGACAGACCACCGTGAACGCAGAGGAATTGCTGATTCATGACAGCTGCCAGCGGTAAGCAATCAAACGCATCCATACATGCATCGTACACCTTCTCGGAATATTTTATCTTGCCTATGTACGTGCAGTGAATAACAAACGTACGTGTGTGTGTGTATGCGTGTGTATGTGTGTGTTTGTGTGTGTGTGTTTGTGTGTGTATGTGTGTGTAGATGCGTGTTTCTGCGTGTTTGAGCGTGTATTTATGATGCGTTTAAATATTTTTTTGTGTACAATTCTGTGTCTGAAGCAATGACGACGACGACGATGATAATGACGTCATCAACAACGACAGTGAAAATAAAGAGAAGATGATGACGGCCAAGGTACTGACGAGAATTAAGATGATAGCAATTAAGACAATGATGATGACGACGACGATGATGATGGTGATGATGGTTGCGACGATGACGATGATGACGACGACGATGACGACGGTGGTGATGATGATGGCGGCAACCGACAAGCAAAACATGGACGAGTGCAATGATTTAAAGTTGACTTTAACTAGCGCAATGGGTTTTATTATATTGCCATGTTATATTGCTGGTAGTTTGTGCGCGTGTGTGTGTGATTGAGCGTGTGTTTGTGATTGTTTGTGTGCGTGTATGACTGTAAGTACGTGTGTTTATGACTTTACAGCTAACAAGTCTGTTGCTTTATGTGAGCCACAATAGCAACAATGGTAATTAAAACGATCAATGTTGTTTTAACAGCGAATCTGTCGTCTCGGTATAAACGTTATCAACAAACATTGACAACAACAACAACAACAACAACAACAACAACAACAAAGAACAACAACAATACAATCCCTGTAGATGAGTTCAATGAATGCCTAGAAACCCCGACACCTACAAAAAATTAAACAAAACGAGTAAAAACACGACGAAATACAAACAAACAAACAAACAAAACAAACATGCAAAACAAACAAACAAACATACAAACATACATTCTTGTTTGAAAGTAAAGTACTCCGTAAGGTGTCTACATTCATGATTGCCTCGTAACATGAACAGCGTGTCTGGGTATATGATCTTTAATGCCCACAAGTACAGTACGCACTGATTGATTGGTTAGTTGGTTGGTTGATTGTTTAGTTGGTTGGTTGATTGATTGATTGATTGATTGATTGATTGATTGATTGATTGATTGATTGATTGATTGATTGATCGATCGATCGATCGATCGATCGATTGATTGATTGATCGATCGATCGATTGATCGATTGATTGATTGATCGATCGATTGATTGATTCATCCATTCATTCAGTCTTTCCTTCTTTCTTTCATTCATTCATAGATTAATTGATTCATTCTTTCTTTCTTTCATCCATTCATTAATTCACTCATTCATTCATTCATTTCTCCAATCATTCCTTCACGTGTTCATTCATTCATTCATTCATTCATTCATTCATTCATTCATTCACAA
>NW_008704153.1:12783-15471 GCF_000326865.2 Helobdella robusta | reverse complement strand
TCTCGTCGTCGTCGTCATCATCGNTTATCATCATCATCATCATCATCGTCATCGTCATCATCATCGTCGTCGTCTTCCTCATCATCATCCTGTTGGTTGGTGGCGCCTTTTAGTTTTCCTAGCCTTAGTTAATTCAATTATATCATTCATTACAACATCATCACCAAACCATCATCATCATCACCACTACCACCATCATCATCACCATCATCACCACTATCATCATCATCATCCCCATCATCATCATTACCACTGTGGTAGTGGTAATGATGATGATCATTATCCCCACTACCATCATTATCATTACCACTACCACCATCATCCTCATCATCACCATCATAATCATTACCACTACCACTATTATCACCATCATCATCATCATCATCATTCATTACGTCATCATCATCAAGTTGAGATCATCACCAAGATTGCAGAACATTAGTTAATGTAATTACCCCCCATACTCTCATCAACCTTTAATTTAATAGCACCATTTCGTCATCACAGTCTTACTCATTAATCTCAATAGTATGTGTGTGTGCGTGTGTGTGTGCGTGTGTGTACGTGTGAGTGCATGCGGGTGTGTAAAAGTTTGGTTTGTATATGCATGCGTGTATGCGTGTATAATATGTGTATGTACGCCAAGGCGTGTATGTATGTGTGTGTGTGTGTATGATATGTGTGTATGTGTGTGTGTGTGTACGATATGTGTGTGTGTGTGTGTGCAGATGTGTGACTGTGTGTCCCACTTTCCTCTCTCTTTACTCGTTCTCTCTCTCTTTCCTTCCTTCGTTTTTTTTCACTCACTCTCTCTTCGCTGTCATATCTTTCTTATTCTCCCAATGTAATGCATCTCTGCTTTACGATGTACCCTTAAATAAATGTTACGTGTGTATATATCTTAAAGTCACACACACACGCACACACACACATACACACACACGCATACGTATATATGTATATACACACATATATCATCTATACCGTTTATAAATAGATACACATATACATGCATAATATTAATAATTCAAAGTTTCTCAAAAACATCTGCTAAACAGATGATGACGATGGTGATGATGGTGATGACCTCAACGATGATGATGATGATTACTGTGATGGTGTTGATGATAGTGGTGGCGATAAAAAATAGCGGTAATGATGATGATTACGGTGCTGATTATGAATGCGTACGACGTTAAACCTTTTTATAAATTGATTTAAAATCCTACGAAAATAGGCAAGATATTTTCACCACCCGTTTTTTTCCTTCTCTTTCTCTCCCTCTCTCTGTTTCTTTTCTTCATTTCTTTTTTTCTCTCTCTCTTTTTCTCTTTATCTTTTCATCACATTTTCCCTTTCTTTCTCTCTCTCCCTCTCTCTCTCTCTCTTCATCTTTCTCGCTTTCAGCCCTTCTCTATATTTCATTATCATTCTTCCTCTTCTCAAAATTGCTTCGTCCTATCTCTCTTTTTTTCTTTTCTCTCTCTCTCCTTCTCTCTCTCTCTTTTTCTCTCATTTCATCTTATTCTCTTCCATCCAGCTTTTCCCTCTGTTAACGTCGTAAATTTTTTTGTGTGTATTTCATTTTGTTGCCTTGCCTCGTTCAATGCTTTTGGACTATGTGTCGTTATGGTAGCGAAACTCTCAACTCTGTTGTTATCATACTCCTAGTGTTTTTCTTTCTTATTTTAGGAAATATTTACTGCAAAACTGATTAATAGTGCCCTTTTCAAGTATTTCCATTGTTTTTTGTGGCTCTGAAAAAATTAATTTTTACCAAAAAACATAAACTTTATTTTCGGCGATGTTTAATTTTTCGGACTGTAATTTTTTGCTGTCTTTGGGTTTATTATTATTATTACTATTATTCATATTATTGTTTTTATTATTATTATTGTTGTTATTATTGTTATTATTTTTGTTGTTTGTAATTTTGTTGCTGGCATGTTCTTTTGTGAAAAATTTGTTTGATGTATACAGTAGCCTGTTAGTTCATGCATTTGTTTCTCAGCATCAGGTTCGTTTGTTTGTCTGTGCATTTGCTTGTGTCTGTGTGTATGTGTGTAAATGAGTGTGTGTATTGTGTAAATGTGTGTGTATTTGTATGTATGTATGTGTGTGTATTCTGTATGTATGTGTGTATGTATGTATGTGTGTGTGTAAATGTGTGTGTATGTGTGTGTGCGTGTGTGTGTATGTATGTGCGTGTGTGTGTTCATACACATTAGGTTTAAATGCACGTCTAAATGTGGTTATATATTTTTGTATGTATGTGTTTGTGTACGTGTGGCGAGTGTATGTATGTTTATAATATAGTACATAATTAATCAGTAATATAATTAGTAATTATTTTTATAATTAATTCTATAAAATATCTGCCATTTATATTATTTTTTAGCTAATTTTTTTTAGAAAATTTGTAGAAACTTTTCGAAACGAAACCTGTGCGTGTCTTTTGTTTAGTTTGTTTTTTTTTCTCTACAATTTCTTGGTCAAGATTTAGAATTTAAATTATATTAGGTATGTGTTCATGCTTGTGTGAGTGTGTGCGTGCATGTGTGTGTGCGTGTATGTGTGTATGCGCGTGTTTAAATTTGTCTATGTTCATTTGATGCTCAATTCAATTAAAATTATTCGATTATTTTTCAAACAATACTGAGCATAAAATATTTACAATTCTTAGAACTA
>NW_008704153.1:3857-12404 GCF_000326865.2 Helobdella robusta | reverse complement strand
ACGACAACAACCATAACACGAAAAATAACCAAATAAGAGATGAGCCAGTGAAAAAAAGATCTTAAAAGCAAACGGAGAAAAGACTATAAAAAACAGCTCACGTGACATGAGAAGTGTGATGACGTAATGCCTACGTCACTTACCATAGATATACTATTCATGACACTGGCTCATTTGACACTTTCTTTCGAGGTGTTGGTCTGTCGGCGCTCGGCAGAGATAAAATATCAGAGGTGTCTGTCTGTTCACATGCACTCGCACCACTTTTCATTTCTATGTATGTTTGTGTTTCTACATGCATACATGCATACATATATACATGCATACATACATACATGCATACATACATACATACATATATACATACATACATACATACATACATACATACATACATACATACATACATACATACATACATGTATGTAAAAAAAATGGCGTCCAGGTCGCTTGTAATAAATGAGTTCCTGTATTATTTAGAAAATAATTGGAATTTAGTTGAGAATGAAACGTTTATTAATAATATTTCTGTATTTTATATTTATGAGGATATTGTAAATGCAATTAAATTGCTAAAAAGTGAATTAAATAATTTTAAAATTGAAAAAAGTGAAAAATTGCAGTTGCGCGGGAACATGAAAATTGAGAAAATATTGGAATGTATATCGTTAATTAAACAGTTGAAAGAAAACAAATGTTGGGACAAATGTCCATTATTTGTTAGTTGTAATTTAAATAAAGTTCCAAAGTCTGAAAATTTGTTAACATTGAACTTCGAAACTATCAAACTAGAATTAAAAGATATATTGCACAAACAACAGGTGCAATTTAACAAAGTTATTGAAACTGTTGAAAGTAATAAAGTTGATATTATTTCATTAAAAAACGTTATTAAAACTGCTGATATTAATAAACCAGAAGTAAATACATTGAAAATAAATTAAATTCTAATGTTGTAAGTGGCTACAGTACTGAAATGACAAACAAGGAGGGACAAAAGAAAAATGTCAGTAGTTCTCTGTGGTCAGACATAGCAAAGTCAGAATCACGTCAAAATAACAACAATTGTGAGAAACAAAACAACTCAGGAGAAACCAGCAACAACCCAACAAACAACAAACAAACTGGAAAAAAGACAGCTATGAAAATAATCGGTAAAAAAGTTTCAAATGATTGCAAACTGAAGGCAGATAAAATCTTAATGAAAAAATCTGTGTTCTGTTTAAGCAACGTCAGCAAGTGCCACAGAAATGATGTGATGGCCTACTTAACCGACAATGGTATCCATGTTGTTTCCTGTTATCCCGTACTCAAACAATTCAATAAAATGGCACCAGCTTCTACAGCCGACGTCAACAACAATAATAATAGTCAAACTGAGAATAAAAAAACAGATGAAGAAGAATCCAGTACGTTTAGAGTTTGCATCGATAGCTCTGATTCTAAGAAAATGAAAGACCCTGACATAATGCCCCAGCACATTATAGTACGCGAGTGGCAATTCAATAAGAAACCAGAAACAATTGTCGATCAAACAAAAAAAGATGGATAAACAACATGTTGATAATGATGATGACAGCAGTGATGATGAAGAAAAAGACAATTTAAACTCCAAGCAAACTACATGTAAAAGGTAGGACAATTTTAAGTCGTTGAATGATGAATATAAATTAATAAATAAAGATCTTGATAGCAGTATGTTTTTCAACTTAATGCATTTGAACATAAGAAGTTTGGTCAACAAAACCGATGAATTAGAAAGCTATTTGTCAAACAGTCACATCAAATTCAATGCAGTGCGATAACAGAAAGCTGGTTAAACGAACGTACTGAAAGTTTGCTTGGCATGGATGAATATAGATATGTAGGCAAAGATCGTCGTGACAAACACGGTGGAGGGGTTGGTTTCTATGTCTGTAATGATTCTACCTTTCGAATAAGAGATGATTTGAAATGTTTGCAATAGAGATCATTAACAATTTTAAATCTAAAAATTCAATTGTGATGGTTAGTTATCGACCTCCAATATACGAAATTAAACAATATTTTAAAGAATTAGAACAAGTTTTACAAATAACTAGTAATAAAAATAAATTTGTTTATCTTTTGGGAGATCTAAATATTGACTTATCGCCAGAAGTTAGCAGTATAAATAAAATTCAATTGAACCAACTTGTGACATGTTACAACCTCAAATCCATGATCACAGTTCCTACAAGAATCAGTAATACAAAAAAATCCACTATAGACATTTTGTTTACAAATCATCCAGAAAATATTATACAATGTGGTACCATTTATGCGACCTATCAGACCACATCCCACTTTTTGCTTCCACTAATCAAAAAATAAATAATAAGACAGTTGCTGACGTTACATTTTCAAAAGATTCTTATTCAACACACAGAATAAATAACTTAAATGAAGGTTTATGTAATGCCGATTGGACAAGTGTGCTGAGCTGCGATAATGTAGATGTGGCCTTCCAAAATTTCATCGACATCTTTCGGTTACATTATAAATCTTTTTGTTCAGTGACCTCTAAAAGACAGGTTCAGAAGATGACAAAAAACAAACCGTGGATAACTAAAGAATTTAAAAAAATGTTAAAAAAGAAGAAAATGTTATATAAAAAATATCTAAAGCACACATCGTCAGACAACTTTACAGCACTCAAATCATGCAGCAAATTATGCAACAAGATCAAGTGCCAGTTGAAAAGACAATATTATTTTAATCTTCTACAACAAAGCAATGGCGACAGCAAGAAAACACGGTCAATCATCAATTCTTTAACGAAACGAAATAACAAAAAAACATCAACAATTCAATTAACTTTAAATGACGATCCAATTGATAATCCTAAAACTATCCTCAATAATTATTTCATCAATCTGGCCTCAGACATGCAGCAATCATTTGTAGAAGACGCAAGATGGAAAAATTATCTTCAAAATTGGTCAGTAAATTCATTTTTTTGTAACCGTGTTTCATCATCTGAAATCATTTCAACCACAAAACTTTTTAAACCCAAGACGTCGAGTGGTTACGATGAAATATCAACCAAAATAGTAATATCAACAATTCAATCAACAGCAACAATTCTTGAATATTTAATCAACTTATCATTTGACAAGGGCATCTTTCCTAAGTGCTTCAAGACATCCAAAGTTGTTCCAATTGCAAAAGAAAGAGGTAACTCAGAGGTTAAAAACTTTCGACCTATATCTTTGTTGCCTGTTTTTTCGAAGATTATTGAAAAATTGATGCACAGTCGTTTGCTCAAATTTTTTGAAAAAAATAACATCCTTTCTAATCATCAATTTGGTTTTCGAAAAAACCACTCAACTGAAATGGCAATACTGCAACTGATTCAAAAAATTGGAGTCGCAAGTGAAAAGAAAAATTATGTAATTGGAATATGTCTCGATCTGTCAAAAGCTTTTGATTGTATTGACCATTCGATTTTATTACACAAACTTCATCACTATTGTATAAGAGACTCCAGTTTGACTTGGTTTCGTAGCTACCTTTTATCAAGATATCAATTCGTTACCTGGAACAATAAAAATTCAAGTAAATTGATCAACAAAATAGGTGTTCCGCAGGGCAGCATTTCGGGACCATTGTTATTCATAGTGTTTGTGAACGATCTACCGATGGCCTCGAAATTTTTTAATTTTGCTGACGATACAAATGTGTTCAGCAAAGGAAAAGATATTAACATACTCATCAAATATACAGAAGAAGAAATTAAACATGTTAATTCTTGGTTCTCACTAAATAAACTTACTTTAAATAGTTCTAAAACGCAAATGATAATCTTTGGACCAACTCAATATTTAAACTACAAAGAACCTTATAAAATTAAAATAAATAATATTGATATCTATGAAAATAAAACAGTTAAATTTCTGGGCGTTCATCTAGATCAAAAGTTAACGTTCCGTGATCACGTTAATAGTGTTGCAAACAAACTTGCCAAATCAACTGGTCTGATGAACTAGGTGAAATTCTACCTCACAAAAAAGTGTCTGAATTTGTTGTATCACTCACTTTTCATGCCACACCTGATTTATTGCAACATTGTCTGGGCTGGCACGTATCCTTCAGTCACGGATCCGGTTAAACTTATGATGAAAAGGGCCGTCAGAACCATCACCATGTCGGCGATGAGGTCTCATACCAAGGAGTTATTTACGACAATCAATAATCTTAATTTTAATCAATTGAATATTTATCGTACTTTGATTTTTGTGTATAAGCAGCTTAATAATCAATTGCCTAATACGTTTGCTAATTATTTTAAACATGCTAACAGTCATAGGATGTCTAATTATTTGCAATCGAATAAATCAAAAACTAACATTTTACATTCGCATGTAACCTGTAAGGGTCCTAGGACCTGGAATAACATTATTAAGAATGGCTACTGATTTAAAAAAAAAAGTTAAATCGTTTTTAATAATTAACAATTATTTAAATTATTATCCTTATTAATAATGTAGAGATATTTATAAAATCACTAAACATTTAATGTCCTAGGACCTGGAATAACATTATTAAGAATGATTTAATTTAATTTAATTCTATGATTAATAATTTAATAAATTATATAAGAAATGTATTTACATCATGAAATTTATGTTCTCTATCTATAAACAATTTCTGCTGATATTTTTAATGTGATTATAATTATTTATGAAACATTATTTTTTAGTTAACTACCTTTTGTTTTATTATCTGTTATTAACATACTAACAACTAACAATATTTGATATTAACCACAAAACTCTGAACATATTTGTCTAGGTGGCAGTGCTAGATGAGCCCATTAGGGGCTCGATCACATTTATCCTGTCTCTTATTTATTATCAGTAATTTGGAGGAGCAAATAAAATTTCGTTTCGTTTCGTTTCATACATACATACATACATACATTTTTTTCGCTACGTTGGGTTTAGCCGTATTTGATTTTCTCTGCGTTTTTGTAATTTTTGTGATATTTATATCGAGGTTATATTGTTAATTTTGGATCCCTTTTAAAGCATAAATTAAGAGGAGTATCCCGTATTTTTATTTTTTGAATTAGCTAACAATTTAATTAAATAATTTAATTTAGAATTAACTTGTATTGTTATATAGCTTTAAAGGACACACTTTTTAAACTAGTTGAATATAATTTGTTGTCGTCAACGCATAAGGAGTGTTGTGTACGAACATTAACTTATATTCTAACGTTCAATATTATAAATTGAAAGTTAAACTGTTTTTTGGTGAAAATGAATAAAAATAAATGTTTGCAATGTTCAGAGGCGAAAGGTCAGGGGAAGGCTGTTAAATGTTCTCAGTGTGAGTTCTTTGCGCATGCGAACTGTGTTTCAATCCCTGAAGAGGTTTGCAACCTCTTGGATTCCAGCACCAACCTCAGATGGTTCTGTGATAGATGCTCAAGTCTAGGACCTAACATTAAAAAGTTGACCAGCTCTGTAGATTCTCTCAGAAAAGATGTTTTCAACAAACTCAGCACATTGAACGATTTGAATGCAAATATAAAGTCAGAGCTCGAGAATATCAACGCAGTAATAGAAAGTAACAAAGAAAAGTTAAATAAACTTGAGAACTCTGATGTTTTTCGTGGTGAATTGAACACCTTGAAGAATGATATGAAAGTATCATTTGCAGATATCGTCAGTCGCGAGATTAAAGGACACACTGATGATATAAAGGCTGAAGTAAAAACAGTCCAGGCGACAATAAATGATGCTAAACAAATCAAAGAAAGAGAAAATAATCTAATTATGTTTCATTTGCCCGAGAGTGGCAGTGATCGGGTGGACGTCATGAAAATTCTGAAACACCTGTCTAATAATGTTGTTGATGCTAACCCAGTTCATCTAACTAGACTCGGAAAAAAATCAGACGATCATACTCGACCGCTGCTTTTGAAAATGGATAGTGTTGACATAAAAAACATGATAATTAAAAACGTCTCTAAATTAAAATCGCTTGACGTCAGCCTGGGTCGCATCGGACTCAGTCACGATCTCTCTCCAGAGCAGAGAAAGGAACTAAGGTCAAAGATAGAGGAGGCAAGGGCATTGGAAGCTTCTGACAAGGGTTTTTTATACCGTGTAAGAGGTCAGGTTGGCAAATGGAGGGTGGTGAAATTTCCGGTAACTCTAAGACAGACCTAGGTGTTCAACTGACGAATACTAATGATGTTGGTGGTGATGATGGCGTTCATGGTGACTTTCTGACGACAAAGAGTATTGGTAGTAGTAGTTTTGTTGGTAATGCTTGTGGGTATGATGATGGCCGTGGTGATGATATTAGAAAATATTCGATATCAAATTGTAATGTTAATAATTTTAAAAATTATGGTCATATTAGTGCAAGTGATAGAGTTAGTGGTAAAGATGGTGGTGGCAGTTTTAACATAAAAGATGTTAGTTTTAGTTTGAATAATAATAGTAATGTTGTTGGTGGTGAAGATTTTGGTGTTCTCAGTCTGACGCTTGGGGTTATTGGTAACGATTATTTGGATTCATCTCTCGACGGTAATAAATGTTTAATGATGAAAGGCACTGGCAATGACTTAAATGGTAATGTTAATTTTGGTTGTTGTAATGATGGTCATGGTCTTGATGGTGGTGGTTATTCGATGGTCTGTGGTACTGGAAGCGATCTGAACGTTATTGGAAAAAATGGTTGTGGTAAAGATGATGGTAGTGATTGCGTAATAACAAATGGTGCCGGTAATGATTGTAATGAAAGTGGTGGTTTTAATGATTTTAAAAAAGTAGGTAATAACAATGTAATGAAAGGTGGTGCTGTTGGTAGAAATATTGGTGGAATCAAAAATGATCGGACTAATAACTTTTGTGTGGTTAAAATAAAATTGGGTTTACTAAATATAAGATCGATTGGCTCAAAGTACAACATCATTTATGATTTGATCAGTGATGGTTTGAATATTTTTGTTGTTACTGAATCATGGCATGGTTCATCAGAAAATCCCTCCATTGCGTTATCTGCTCCTCCCGGTTACCGCTCTGTAGATTGTGTAAGAGATCACGACCCTCTTCATGGTGGATTGATAATATTTTTTCGTCTATGTTTGAAATGTAAAAAAATAGCCTTACCTACAGTTACCACATTTGAAGTTTTGGCGGTCAGGTTCACAGTTAATAGTCAGGAGTTTATTTTGCTCGCTATTTACAGACCGGGTTCTGCACAGCTGTCTGGATTATTTTTTAGAGAACTGATTTCTATTCTGGAAAACATTACAGTACTCAGTTCTCGAATTGTTTTAACCGGGGACTTCAATGTGCACGTTGAAAAGACGAATGATCCTCATGCTGCTAATTTAAATGAAATCTTCGATAATTTTCAACTCATCAATCGTGTAAAAGCACCAACACATTTACGTGGTGGTACACTAGACTTGATAGTAACCTCCGAGGATTTTCCAGTTCATGATTGTTTAGTCCATCCAAGTGGAATTTATTCTGATCATAGTTTTATTTGGGCTGAACTGTCGATGACTCGAGGATATTTGGTTGGAATTAAAAAAGTTTCTAAAATGTGGAATCAGATGAATGTTGATGACTTCATCAAACTTGTGCTTGAATCTCCACTCTCCAAATCATGTCAAGGCAATGAGGTAGACAAGGAATTGCATTTATTTAACAACGAGTTAAAATCTATTGCTGATAAAGTTGTCCCTATTCGTGCAGTGACCGCCAATAACGTTCGTATGGCTCCGTGGTTTGATAATGATTGCAGGTTGGCCAAGCGTTTGTGCAGAAAAATGGAAAGAAGATACAGAAAAAGTTCACAGTTGATTCATCAAGATGAATGGAAGACTGCGTTGAAGAATAAATCGGAACTTTTCTCTAAAAAACGTCGTCAGTATTGGACAAAAGTTGTTGATGAAAATAAGATGAAACCAAAAAATCTTTGGCGGGTTGTGAACAGCATTCTCTGTAGGGGTCGTAACGATAAATCCTGCTCAGATATGGATGAACTAACACCTGATCGATTTATGTGCTATTTCAATGAAAAGTTAAGCAAGCTGAGAGATAGTGTCAACAATGATGCTCAACCGAGCCTGGCAGAATTCCAATCAGGTGTCAGTAATAGTTTGTTCTCAACGTTTTCTATGGTTTCTGAAGAGGAGGTAATACAGTTAGTTCAAAATTCACCTACAAAGTCGTGTCAACAAGATGTAATACCTACCCACGTATTAAAGAAGTTTATAAAACTATTTGCACCATTTTTGGCAAGCCTGATAAACAGCAGTTTAAATGTGGGACAGTTTCCTTCTGGCTGCAAGCATGCTATCATAACTCCGCTGCTGAAGAAACATAATCTAGACGAAAATGATGTTGGGAACTACAGACCAATTTCTAATCTGTCTTTCCTATCCAAAATTATCGAACGTGTGGTTGCCAGGCAAACACTCAGTTACTTGAACAATAACATTTTATTGCCGAAATATCAATCTGGATTCCGTCAGTACCATTCGACAGAAACTGCTCTTTT
>NW_008704153.1:2980-3736 GCF_000326865.2 Helobdella robusta | reverse complement strand
AACCGTATATATCATTATATAAATATATATAATAAATAACTCTACATAACTATATATAAGACTATATAACCGTATATAAACCGTATAAATTAATATAACCGTATATAACACTATATAACTATATATATAAATCTTTATAACCGTATATATCACCATATAAAAATATATAATCAAAAAATATACATAACTATATATAAATCAATATTACCGTATATATCACTGTATAACTATATATAATCAATAACTCTACATAACTATATATAAATCTATATAACCGTATTTGGTTTTTCAGGTCATGCTTTTGCGGACGACTTGAAAATTATTGTTACGAGCAGGCCAGATTCTTTTAAATTAGAATTGGAATTTCTTGATATGTCATCCGCATTTGATTGCGTAAATCACAAAGTACTTTTAACAAGACTACGTTGCAGTTTTGGAATCTCTGGTGCTGTTCTGAGGTGGTTTGAGTCGTATCTGGTAGGTAGATCACAACAGGTATCATTCGGTGGTAAAGTGTCTGAGGTTAAAGTTATGCTGTCTGGTGTGCCACAAGGTTCGGTTCTAGGTCATATTCTGTGCCTGATCTATACATCTGAAGTACTAAAAATAATAGAATCATTTGGTTTTTCAGGTCATGCTTTTGCGGACGACTTGCAAATTATTGTTACGAGCAGGCCAGATTCTTTTAAATTAGAATTGGACAAACTGGTTAAATGTTTGTCTGGGGTCAATAAGTGGATGCAAAACAATGGTTAA
>NW_008704153.1:0-2930 GCF_000326865.2 Helobdella robusta | reverse complement strand
CTTACATACATACATACATACATACATACATACATACATACATACATACATACATACATACATACATACATACATACATACATACATACATACATACATACATACATACATACATACATACATACATACATACATACATACATACATACATACATACATACATACATACATACATACATACATACATACATACATACATACATACATACATACATACATACATACATACATACATACATACATACATACATACATACATACATACATACATACATACAAACCCTCACAGCTTATTCAAGGAAATACGAATACATATATAGCAGAGATGAGAGAGATAGAGCCAGCAATCATATGCAGGACAATAAGGTAATGATAATGATTTATTATTATATTTATATTTATTATTATTATTGTTTATTTTTATTATTTTTTATTGTAGGTTCGTTCCGTTCAGTGCTCATAATAGGTCCATATGCATGCGAGTAGAAGTTTATGGCTGTGATTGGACAGGTTATATGTTTAATCGATTGATTGATTGATTGATTGGTTGATTGATTGATTGATTGATTGATTGATTGATTGATTGATTGATTGATTGATTGATTGATTGATTGATTGATTGATTGATTGATTGATTGATTGATTGATTGATTGATTGATTGATTGGTTGGTTGGTTGGTTGGTTGGTTGGTTGGTTGGTTGGTTGGTTGGTTTGTTGGTTGGTTGGTTGGTTGGTTGGTTGGTTGGCTGGTTGGTTGGTTGGTTGGTTGGTTGGCTGGTTGGTTGGTTAGTTGGTTGGTTGGCTGGTTGGTTGGCTGGTTGGTTGGTTGGTTGGTTGGTTGGTTGGCTGGCTGGTTGGTTGGTTGATTGGTTGATTAGAATTGATAGGTTAATTGAATGAATGAACTAATAAAAAATATCAATTGATAGATGGAGGATGAAATTAAAAACTGATTGGGTGATTGAATAAACGATGAATCGATTGAAAACGATTGTCTGATTGATAGAGTGGTTGATAGAGTGATTGATAGAGTAATTGATAGAGTGATTGATTGAGTGAATGATAGAGTGATTGAGTGAATGTCCGCTCGAGTTAACAAATGAAGGGACGATACACTTACGATGCTGAGAAGGCAACCAATCGAAAAATTGAATCATGATCACGTGTGATTCGATCAGTCACATGACTTATGCCCACTTCCGGCGATAAAGTCACGTGACTTATATCTACACTTCCGGTTGCAGAGACATTTCCGGCGGCTTCATTAGCCGCATAGAAAGACCCGAGGGCTGAACGCCCTCAAATGAGGGCATTTATTATTATTATTATTTTTCTTCTTCTTTTTCTAATTACTATTTTTCTTATTTTTATTTTAGATATTATTATTGTTATTATTATTATTTTTGTTATTAATATGAGTATTGTTTGTCGATGGTTAATTTATGGCTGTTTGTTCATTTAATTAAACAAATTTTTAGATGTTTGCTGGCTTTCGTCCCTTCCTCGTCTCTCTCTCTCTCTCTTTCTCCTTCTCTTTCTTTCTCTCTCTCTCTCTTTCTATTTTTGTTTTTTTTTCTCTCTCTTTTTCTTATTTATTTATTGCTACATTTATTAACAAATAAACCAAATTTAACGGCAAAATATAAATATTTTTTTATATTACTTTTTTCAGAAATAAAGATGTTTAAATATTTTTTTCTCAATCAAGGAATTTTTCACTGAGTTGTCTAGGTTATCTAAATGAAGATTTTCCTGTCTATGTTGACGTTATAGTGATGTTAACGTCGTTACGTTCTGCGGTGGACGATAATTAGATTTTCGCAACAAGAGCCCGCAAGTGGTACTGCATTGTCTATGGTCAATTTGTGTTGTTTGTGGCTTTTTTTCTATGGTGTTGTTGTTTACGTTTTGTTTGTGTGTTGGTTTAGGTTGTTTCCATGTTTCAAGGTATATTATTAATGTTTCTATGGTGTTTTTATTGTTTTTGGTGATGTAGTTAATTTACATCTTTGTTTCTATATTTATTACAAATCTTTAGTTACACACACACACACTCTTTCACTTTCACTTTCTCTCTCTTTCTCTCTCTTTACTCTATCTTTTTTTTTACAAACACACAAACACAAACACTTATCATTGCATGAGTATGTGTGATGTGATGTGTTGTGTTGTTGTTGTTGTTGTTGATGCTGTTGTTGTTTTTATATCTATGTGATCTCATTTTTATGTGGCTAGTTTTCACATATATTTAGTTTCTATGTTGATTTAATATCTATGCCGCTCGTTATTTTATGTTGTTGTTTTTGTGTTGACGTCATGTGGAAGTTGTTGTTTTTGTTTTTTTTTGTTGCTGCTAATATTCTGCTGTTATACTAGTGCCATTATTATTAACATACCTAAGAGTGAAATTAGCATGTAACAATAGAGTTTAAAACAATAGAGTTTTTATACCTTAAATTATTTTCATTTTTATAAGCAGTAGTAGCAGTAGTAGTAGCGGCAATAGTAGTAGTAGTGGCAGTAGTAGTAGTAGTAGTAGTAGTAGTAGCAGTAATAGCAGCAGTAGTAGCAGCAGTAGCGACATCAGTAGCAATGATAGAAGAAATAAAAGTAGCAATGTTAATAATATTTGTAGTAGTTTTACTGGAAATTGCAGTAAAAACGCCAGCATAATTACTATTTGTAATTAAATCCTGATTGTTAGGATCTTACTAACTTGTTAAAGTCATATCAGTAGTTTTTGTACTAATATTAATAGTAATTTAAATATTAGTAGTAGTTGTAGTAGTAGTAGTAGTAGTAGGTAGCAGTAGTAGCAGTAGTAGCAGTAGTAGTAGCAGCAGCAACAATACTAATAGTAGTAGAAGAAGTAGCAGTGATAGTATTAAGAGTACAAGAGTAGCCTTAGTAAATTTAAAATAGTATTAAA
>NW_008704152.1:0-1812 GCF_000326865.2 Helobdella robusta | reverse complement strand
GTCAATCGAGTATTTAGTATTTAAATTTTTTTAAATACTAAATACTAAATACTAAATACCAATTCAATCGAGTATTTAGTATTTAAATTTTTTTAAATACTAAATACCAATTCAATCGAGTATTTAGTATTTAAATTTTTTTAAATACTAAATACTAAATACCAATTCAATCGAGTATTTAGTATTTAAATTTTTTTAAATACTAAATACTAAATACCAATTCAATCGAGTATTTAGTATTTAAATTTTTTTAAATACTAAATACTAAATACCAATTCAATCGAGTATTTAGTATTTAAATTTTTTTAAATACTAAATACTAAATACTAAATACCAATTCAATCGAGTATTTAGTATTTAAATTTTTTTAAATACTAAATACTAAATACCAATTCAATCGAGTATTTAGTATTTAAATTTTTTTAAATACTAAATACTAAATACTAAATACCAATTCAATCGAGTATTTAGAATTAAAATTTTTTTAAATACTAAATACTTGTCACTTAATATTTTTTATCTGCGTATGAAAATCTGAAAAAAATTTTTAATCGAGTTGTGTTATAAGTTACAGCTAGTTCCGATCGCTAGTTTTTTTTATATAATTTTTTTCTGTTTGTCGTGTATAAGCGTAAGTGTATAGTATTAGTATAGTAATCAACGTATGACTTAAATATTTATATTATTTTTATGCATTATAGTATATTATATTAATACATTTTCTAAATAATGTTTGCAATTATATTGAATTTTGGAATGATTATATTTTACGATTTTTGTGGCAAATTATTTTCGTGATTATCTTCACGCACCTTCCTAATTTCTAAAAAATTTGTTTCCTGTCTTGCGTTTTTTTTTTATTTAAAAATTCGTAATTATGGCAGCAAGAAGCGAGGAAAATGATAATGAGACTGAAAATAATTGGTTTACCAAAGGAGTATTCAGATTATTTGAATTCGGTGAAAGAGATATTTATGTCGTAAATAGTAATAGTGATGCAAAATTAACCGGGAAGTGTAGATTATGCATAAATATCAGTATTAGTGGACGCAAGAATGTTTCATCAAATTTCCTAAAACATATTAAGGTAAAAGTGAACGATGTTTTATATATTCATCATAGCATTATTTAAAAGATGACAAAATAATTACAATGTTAAAATTTAAAAATATTTCAATGTTTTGATGTTTTTACAGAATTACTTATAGTCTAATTATTTATTTCGATGCTTAACCCTAGAACTACCAGCTTCACGCATTGGACCCATCCTCGATGTTTGATGTGATGTAGATAGACAAAAAAATTTGTAAAAATTTCCAAAAATTCTGACTTTTTCTAAATACTTATTGTCAAAAAAAAAAATGCAAATTTATAAATTTTTTGGCATTAGTAATTACGCTATAAAAATTCAAGCACCACTTACCGACAGGGTCTGTTGGACCCACATTCATTTTTAAAAAGTATTTATTATTTAGATTCACTTTTATTGTTGTTTCCATGGTAGTAGCCATTTAATAAATATACTTTTATTTGAATTAATTGTGTTTTTGTTCCTTATAATGTCAAAATCAAAGATTTCTCTAAGTAAAGCTTGCGAAATGATTTTAGAAGAAAGTGAGGAAGATGATTGCGAGGATTATGTTGCATCAGATGATGATAATGAAATCGATTGTGTTGAAGAAAACGAAGTTAGTAATAGTGAAAGCGAAAATGACATGAAATCTGATTTGATGGCTAATACTATTACGCATGAGGAAACGTATTTATCAAAAAATAAAGAAATTGTGTGGCATAGTACACAAGAAACAAATA
>NW_008704151.1:0-1823 GCF_000326865.2 Helobdella robusta | reverse complement strand
ATATAAATTCATATAACTGTATATATTACTATTTGACTAACACATATACACAAAAACATAACACATATAAATCTATGTAACCGTATATATCACGATATGACTATATATAATCAATAACTCTAAATAATTATATATAAATCTTTATATCTGTATATATCACTATATAACTATATATAATCAATTACTCTATATAACTATATATAATTCTATCACGATATGACTATATATAATCAATATCTCTAAATATTTATACATAAATCTTTATAACCGTATATATCACTATATAACTAAATATAATCAATTACTCTACATAACTTTATATAAATCTATATAACCGCATATCTCACTATATAACCTTATATAATGAATAACTCTACATAATTATATACAAGTCTATAAAACCGTATATATCACTATATAATTATATATAATCAATAACTCTACATAACTTCAAATTTTAACATAAAAGCGCTTATAAATCCACGCATTTTGGCTCAGCCTGGCTTTGCACGACTTGAAATTGGATGTTAAGCAAGGTGTGGTCTCAAACTATTTTGAATTATCCTCGAAAAATTTGAACTGCTTGCGTACATAAATAGCAATGATTACTGTTGTTTTTATAATGAATTTATAAAATATATAAATAATACGAGCCAAACTTCAACAAAATAGCGCTCATAAATCTATGCATATTGGCTCAGCTTGGCTTGACTCGGCTTGGAATCGGATGTTAAGCAGGGTTTAGTCTTAAAATATTTTGAATTCTCCCCAAAAAATTTGAATTGCGTAAGTATATTTATAGCATTGATTACTGTTGTTTTTATAATGAATTTATAAAAAATATAAAAATTACGAGCAAAATTTTAACATAAAAGCGCTTATAAATCTATGCAATTTGGCTCAGTATATATCACTATATAACTCTATATAAACAATAACACTATATAATTTTATATAAATCTATATAACCATATATATCATTATATAACTATATATAATCAATAACTCTAGTTAATTATATATAAATCTATGTAACCGTATAAATCACTATATGGCCATATATAATCAAGTTTATATAACCATATATATATCACTATATTTCTTTATATAAACAATTACACTATATAACTATACATAAATCTATATAACAATTTATATCACTACATAAATATATATAATAAATAACACTATATAAGTATATATAAATTCATATAACCGTATATATAACTATTTGACTATCTATAACCAATAACTCTACAAAACACATATAAATCTATCTAACCGTATATGCCACGATATGACTATATATAATCAATAACTCTAAATACTTATATATAAATCTTTATATCCGTATATATCACTATATAACTATATATAATCAATTACTCTACATAACTATATATAATTCTATATAACCGTTTATAACAATATATAACTATATATAATCATGAATTCTACATAAATATATACAAGTCTATATAACCGTATATATCACTATGTAACAATATATAATCAATAACTGTACATAAATTCAAATTTTAACAAAAAGCGCTTATAAATCTATGCATATTGGCTCAGCTTAGCTTAGTTCGGCTTGGAATCGGATGTTAAGCAAGTTGTGGTCTCAAACTATTTTGAATTCTCTCCGAAAAGTTTGAACTGAGGCGTACATATATAGCAATGAATACTGTTGTTTTTATAATGAATTTTTAATTGATATATTATTATAGTGAGCAAAATTTTAACATAAAAGCGCTTATAAATCTACGCATATTGGCTCAGCTTAGCTTAGTTCGGCTTGGAATCGGATGTTAAGCAAGGGT
>NW_008704150.1:0-1822 GCF_000326865.2 Helobdella robusta | reverse complement strand
CGGATGAGCGTGACTTGGAAATGTTTTATGGTGGCAGTGGTGGGGGAAAAGTTGCGTCCGCCAGACAAAAAGACGGCCATGATGATGATGATGATGATGGTGGTGATGATGATGATGATGATGATGATGATGGTGATGATGACGATGATGATGATGATGGTGATGATGACGACGACGATGATGAGAATGGTGCGGATCGAACTCCCAGAAGAGTGATTAGATCGACCAATTCAAACTTGGAAAACGTAAACACTAATTTTGACGACAACAACAACAGAAACAGAAACAACAACAACAACAAAAACAAAAACAACAACAACAAAAGAAAAAACCCAAAATCAAGCAGGCAAAAAATTGTTGGCGTAATAGGAGCAGCTGCAAGCCCTGTTTCTCTATTGGTCGCCCATCTGCTTAAGTTATTCAAGGTCGGTTGTGTGATTCGTCGATTGGTTGAATGAATAAATATTTAACTGATTGATTAGTTGATTGGTTGATTGGTTGGTTGAGAAGTGGATGGCTGATTGATTACATTGATTTATTGTCGCAGATGTTTTGTAAACATGCCAGATAACTCCGTATATACATACATACGTACATACATACATACATACATACATACATACATACATACATACATACATACATACATACATACATACACACATACATACATACATACATACATACATACATACATACACACATACATACATACATTCAGAGGAACATACATGGGTATTACAGATAGGTCTAGAGTTTTCCATTGAGACCATATACACAATGGGACACAAACCATGATGATGATGACGATGATGAGGACGATGATGATGACGATGATGATGATGATGATGATGACGATGATGATGATGATGACGATGATGAGGACGATGATGAGGGTGGTGGCTGGTGATGGTGATGATGAAGTTGGTGGTGATGATATTCTACATTAATCAAACCAGCTGTGAATAACTGAATGAAAGGCTTAATGAAAAAAAAACGAATGAATTATTGAGTGATTGTTTGAATGATTGGTAGGAATAAATGAATGAATAAATGAATGAATGAATGAGTGAGTGAATGAATGAGTGAATGAGTGAATGAGTGAATGAATGAATGAGTGAATGAATGAATGAGTGAATGAGTGAATGAATGAATAAATGAATGAAGAAGTGAAAAAACGAATAGTTGAACGTAAGGAAAAATGGATGAAAAATCTTTGGAAAATTAATTTAATGTATGTGTGAATGAATGAATAAATGAATGAATGAGTGAATGAACGAATGAATGAATGAACGAATAACGAATGAATGAATAAATGAATGAATGAATAAATGAATGAATGAATGAATGAATGAATGAACGGATGAATAAATGATTGATTGATAGAAGAAATAAAGGGATGACAACAAAATAATGAAAGCTTATTGTTCCAGTGTAATACATCTTAATGGGTTCTGCACGCATCATCATCATTATCATCATCATCATCGTCGTCATCATCATCATCATCATCGTCGCCATTATAATCTTTATAAAGAACACTGACATTCAAAGAAATGTATTTAATACCCTCACGTAAACCAATCTCTTCTCTCTCTTTCTCCCTCTCTCTCTCTCTCTTTCTCTCTCTCTTTCTCTCTCTCTTTCTCTCTCTTTTTCTTTCTTTCTCTTGTTGGCTTGTTTGATTCTGCCTTTCTTCTGCTGTAGTTATCACCCAAAACTTCCATCAGATGTTCTTTACATTACATCATCAGCACTTTCTTTCGCTTTGTATCTCTCTTTCTCTCTCTCTCTCGTTTTCTCTCTTTTATTCTCTTTCATT
>NW_008704149.1:2870-17789 GCF_000326865.2 Helobdella robusta | reverse complement strand
GATATATACGGTTATATAGATTTATATATAGTTATGTAGAGTTAATGATTATATATATTTATATAGTGATATATACGGTTATAAAGATTGATATATAGTTATATAGTGTTATATACGGTTATCTAGGTTTATATATAGTTATGTAGAATTATTGATTATATATATTTATATATAGTTATGTAGTGTTATTAATTATATATAGTTATATTATGTTATATACGGTTATTTATTCTTAAATATAGTTATGTAGAGTTATTGATTATATATAGTTTTTTAGTAATATTTACGGTTATGTTATTTCATATTTACAGTTATACCGATTTATATATAGTTTTGTAGAGTTATTGATTATATATAGTTATATTTAATATATACGGTTTTATATATTTTTTATATACGGTTTTTTAGATTTGTATTAAGTTATATAGTGTTATTGATTATATAGAGTTATATGGTGATATATACGGTTATATAGATTTATATATAGTTATATAATGTTATTGCTTATATATAGTTAAATAGTGATATATACGGTTATAATAATTTTTGATATAGTTTGTGACGATCCCCAAAATTATGCGCTTAGAGTTTAATAGTTTAGAGCCACTCAGGCGATTAGATAAACCAGTTTAGATTAGTGGTATATTTATATAGTGATATATACGGTTTTAAAGATTTATATATAGTTATATAATGTTATATACGGTTATCTAGTTTTATATATAGTTATGTAGAGTTATTGATTATATATAGTTATATAGTGATATATACGGTTATTTAGATTTATATATAGTTATGTAGAGTTATTTAATATAGATAGTCTTATAGTGTTATTTACGGTTAGATAGATTTAAATATAGTTTAGTAGAGTTATTGAATATAAATAGTCATAGAGTGTTATATACGGTTATATTAATTTATGTAAGGTTATGTTGAATTATTAATTATTTATAGTTGTATAGTGATATATTCAGTTATATAGATTTATGTAGAGTTTTTGATTATATTTAGTTATATTTAGTGATAGATTCGGTTATATAGATTTGTTTTTAATTTTATAGTGTTATTGATTATATATAGTTTTATAGTGATATATACGGTTATATAGATTTAAAAAGAGTTATATAATGTTATTGCTTATATATAGTTATATAGTGATATTTACGGTTATATTAATTTATATATAGTTTGTTACTATCCCCATACTAATGGGCTTAGCGCTTAATAGTTTAGAGCCACTGAGGCGATTAGATAAACCAGTTTAGTTTAGTGGTAGTTAAAAGGTTATATAGAAATATATATAGTTATGTAGAAATATTAATTATAGATAGTTAAGTAGTATTATATACGGTTGTATATACTTATATATAGTTATGTAGAGTTATTGATTATATAAAGTTTTATAGTGATATATACGGTTATATAGATTTATATATAGTTATATAGTGTTATATACGGTTATCTAGGTTTATATATAATTATGTAGAGTTATTTAATATATATGGTCATATAGTGTTATATACCGTTATATAGATTTATATATAGTTTGTGACGATCCTAAAACTTAAGCGCTTAGCGCTTAATAGTTTAGAGCCACTGAGGCGAGTAGAAAAACCAGTTTAGTTTAGTTGTAGTTCGAAGGTTACAAAGATTTATAAATTGTTTTTTAGTGTTATTAACTATATATAGTTATATTATTTTCTATACGGTTAAATAGTTTTATGTAGAGTTTTTGATTACACATTGTTATATAGCGAAATATACGGATATATAGATTTATATATCGTTATGTTGTGTTATTGATTATATATATTTTTATAGTGATATATACGGTTATAAAAATTTATATATAGTTATATAGTGTTATATACTGTTATCTAGGTTTATATATAGTTATGTAGAATTATTGATTATATAGATTTATATATAGTTATGTAGTGTTATTAATTATATATAGTTATATTATGTTATATACCGTTATTTAGTCTTAAATATAGTTATGTAGAGTTATTGATTATATATAGTTATACAGTGATATATGCGATTATATTGATTTATATATAGTTATGTAGAGTTTTTGATTATATATATTTATTTTGTGATATATTCGGTTTTAAAGATTTATATATTGTTATATAGTGTTATATACGGTTTTCTAGGTTTATACATAGTTATGTAGAGTTATTGATTATATATAGTCATATAGTGTTATATACGGTTATATATATTTATATATTGTTATATAGTGTTGTTGATTATATATAGTTTTATAGTGATATATACGGTTATATAAATTTATAAATATTTATGTAGAGTTATTGATTTTGTATTGTAATGTAGTTTTATATACGGTTATATAGATTTATATAAAGTTATGTAGAGCTATTGATTATATATAGTTATATATTTATGTTGGTAATAGACCATAATTTTTTCAATATTCTATAAATTCTACCGAATGTTTGTCGGTAATATGTTTGTAGTTCGTTTTTTATTTTTCTCACTAAAGTTTTTTGGTGAACGTTTAGTTTATTAAAATTCAAAATAAACTTATTTTTCGAATTCATGATGTAAATAAGGCCATATTTTGATTCCGAATGAATCAAAGCACCACTCATTTCACGGCTAATTGTCATTCAGTGTGTTGAGTTTAAATGAGATTTGATAGCACCACTCGATGCATAAACAGAGTGGTGCTATCAAATCTCAATGGCGGCTAAGCGTGTTTGTATTGCGGAAATTTTATGGTTTTTGTTGAATAATCAAGAAAATATAAATGACGTGGGTTTTAAATTGGAAGTTGTAGAATTCTATACTAATGATGAAATACTTAATGGTAAAAAAATTTTATTAACTGAAATAGAAGGTTTAAAAAAAGATATAATTAAGTTAACGGCTCGTGGTAATACCAAATATGATAAAGTTAGTGAACTTTTGGAACTAATTAAATTATGTTTTGATAATAATTTGATGGACCTGTTGCCTACATTTACAATATATAATATATACCGAATACCTTAAGTCTAGCGAGAGATAATAGCAAAAATATTAATGATAATTTAATTAAATTAAATGATAAAATAGAGAAAAATAAACAATTGATTGTGCAATTAGCTAAACAATTGAATAATAGAAGCGATAGTGCACGAACGTGTAACACATGTGAACAACAAAGCAATAACGGTAAATGTCGTTTGCAGCGTATTGAAAGTGTAAACAGCGCAAGCATTCTTTCAGGTGATAACGTTGACAACTGCGCTAGTAAAAAATCTTGGGCCGACAGAACCGCTAAACGCTACACGTCGCAAAGTGAGTCGTGTGATGAAATAGTCGGCGACGATGGTTTTCAAGTGGTGAGAAGTAAGAAACGAAAAAAATCGTCAACCTCTCCACAACTGACATCCCCAAAACCTGCGTCAAAACCAGCTTCAAAACAAATGAAAACCTACGGTACTGGCATCAGCTGTCCATTGAAAGCGTCGAAAATAATAGAGGAAAAAATTACCTATTATATCGGAAATGTCAGTACATGCAACAAAAATATAATTGAGGACCATCTGAAACAAAACAACATAGCTTTTCTACAATGCTTTCCTGTACTCCGTAAGAAATGGATGATCCTTTGGTAGAGAGAAGTCAAACAACGGAATCGACGGCTTTCAAAATTATAATACCTTTGAATGAACGTGAGAAACTGGTTAATCCTGACATATGGCTCATGCACACGTTCTTGAGCGAGTGGGATTACAACATGTCAGCAAGTAAGAAGAAAGATGGAAACTTTCGGCCAACAACAACGTCAATCATGGAGGCAACAACTGATAACTATCTATTAAACTCTGTTTTTAAAGATTATAAGTATTTTACATCTGAAATTATTATCAATAATTTAATCAAACCTCAATTACATTTAGTTCAAAACAATATATCGATTTTGCATATAAATGCGCGTAGCTTAGTTAATAAAATGTCAGCACTTAACATATTATCTGATCAATTTTATAACTTCTTTAATATTATTGTGATAAGTGAAACTTGGTTGAATGAAAATACGGCTGATTGCATAAACTTACCTGATTATAAATTTATATATAAAAATAGAGATGTTGGACAGGGTGGTGGAGTTGGTATATTTGTAAAAAGTGGTTTTGATTGCTCTGTTTGTGATGATAGTGTATTTAATGATGAATATGTAGACATGTTATGCATAAATATAAAATCAAATTTTTTCTATAAGTCAACAAATGTGATTGCCTTGTATCGTCCGCCAGACTTAATTTTAATTATTTTTTAAATAAACTTGAACTGGTTTTGGGTGCGCTAAAGCCAACTCAACAATCTTATATTGTTGGCGACTTTAACACTGACTTGCTAAACGTAAACTCACAAAACATAATAATGTTTGAAAATTTATTGTCCTCTTATGGTTATATTCCGCTAGTAGAATCTCCTACTCGTGTTACTCCTTCTACAGCGTCACTAATTGACATTATATTCACAAATTCGTCTGAATCTTTTAATAGTGGAGTAATCATCTCAGACTTCTCCAATCACTTTCTTATATACTCAATATCTAATAATACAAATCTGCTAAACCGTTCTCATCAACTTGTTAATAAGCGAAATTTAAGTAAAAAAACTGTAAATCAAATTAAAACCCATCTTGCAGCAGCTGACTGGACTCCTTTAATGAATGATCGTAATCTCGATAATACTTGCTTATCCTTCTACAACATAATCAATAACTCACTTGAACTGTTTGCTCCTTTCCAAACTTATAAACCTAGAAACAAAAAATCATGGATAACAAATGATATTTTAAAAATGTCGAATAAACAGTATAAATTGTACTAGAAATATCTACTTAATCCGACAACTGAAAATTTAAATAAATATAAACTGTTCAGAAACAAATTTACAACATTTAAACGCCATAACGAAAATAAATATTTTAATAAAAAGTTCCTAGACGCCAAAAATGATGCAAAAAAAATGGAATATTATAAACAATATACTTAATAGGAAAAAGAATACATTTAGCATAAGTAGCATAAAAATTGATAATAATTTAATAGAAAATAAAAAAGAAATATGTGATGAATTTAACAACTACTACATCAACATTGCCAAAACTTTATTGGATAATCAAAATAAACCCAAACATTATCATGATAAATTTAAAATTGCAAATTCATTATGTCAATCCATCTTTTTAAGACCAGTTGATGAAATAGAAATTTTAAATATAGTTAAAAATATGAAAAACAAAACAAGTATTTCTCAGAATAACTTAAGTAATTACTTAATCAAACAGATGATTAATGAAATAATAAAGCCTTTAACATACATATGCAAACTTTCTTTCTCACAAGGCTACTTTCCTCAATGCTTTAAGACCGCTAAAGTAATACCAGTTTACAAAAAAGGAGATCGGTTAGATATATCTAACTACCGCCTTGTTTCTCTTCTCTCGCCTATTTCAAAAATTATAGAACAATTGATGTGCTAGAGATTAAAATCTTTTATACAGTTTAAAAATATTATTCATGAAAGTCAGTATGGATTTCGAGCAGACCACTCAACGGAGCTTGCTATAGTAGAATTTTCGCAGAGAGTGATGGAAAAATTGAATGAAAAGATCTTCACATTAGGAATTTTTATAGATCTATCAAAGGCATTTGATCTAATAAACCATGAAAAACTGTTAAGAAAACTCTATTCATACGGTATAAGAGGAGTTGCATATAGATGGTTTTCCTCTTACCTTGGAGAAAGAAAACAATATGTCTCAATCGAAACCTATGAATCAGAAAGGCTCCAGATTAACTGCGGAGTTCCACAAGGCTCTATATTAGGACCAATACTTTTTACCTTATTTATAAATGATTTATGCCACATAACTACATCAGCTAAATTTTTATTATTTGCTGATGACACGACTATATACTTTCATACTAAAGAACCTAACAAAGATTTAAATTTTATCAACAATGAAATTCAATCCATCGCCAATTGGTTTACCTTTAACGATTTAATAATAAACTATACAAAGTGCACATATATGATATTTGGACCAAGAATACTAACCAATTGTATCACAGACTTAAATATACAAATCAATGGTAATCCTATACATCGATCGAGCTCAACAAAATTTTTAGGTATCTTCATCAACGATAACTTATTTTGGGACTCGCACATTAATTTTATCTCCAAAAAAATAAATAAAACAATAGGTATATTATATAAAATTAAAAATAAAATAACAAAAAGTGTATTATTAGAATTATATTATACCCTTATTTACCCAAACCTAACGTACTGTAATTTGCTGTGGGGAAACAGTCCAAATTTACACTTGCAACACATTTCCGTTAGCCAAAACCGTTTCATCCGTCCCTTTTTCAATCTTCATCCTCGCTGCCATATTTCTAATTATTACAATATTTTACAAATTTTAAATGTTAAAAATATCCACTTGTATACCTTAGCTCTTTTTATGTATAAATATGTACACTGTGAACTCACGTTGTTTTTTAAACATTTCTTCAACTTAAGAAGCTCGATCCAAACTAAAGTATTAAGGAATGCATCAATTTTTTATCCCAGTTATTCTAAATTGAAAATAATAAATAATAGCTTAAAAATTTCTGGTCCAAAAGTTTGGGATGAAATTATTAACACAGAAATTTAAAATACATGTCAAAAACATTTATTTAAAAACAAAGTCGAAAAATTTTTGATTGAGCGAAATACTTTGTGTGTGTGTGTGTTTGTGTGTGTGCGGGAGTGCTTGCGTGAGAGTGTGTGTGGGTAAGTGTGCGTGTGTGTGTTTGGGTGAGTGTGCGTGTTTATGTGTGTGTGAGTGTGCGTGTGTCTGTGTGTGTGCGTGTGTGCATGTGTATGTGTAGATATGTGTATATATGTATATAAATATTGTATTCTAGGAGCGTTAACCAGGGTACAGCGGGGGTGTATGTGGAGGAGCACATATCTATGTGTAAGATGTCCATTCACTCGGCTGTTCCCTGAGACATGTGGCCACGCCCTATATGTGTATGGTGTGTGGCCATATTTGTTTATGTGTCTATTTATTTGAGTGTGTAAGTGAGAGTACGTTTGGTTTCCAGATCATTTCATTTCATTGATTTTGTTTCTTCAGTTCTGTATAAGAGTATTGTGATATGAATTGTAGTATGGTGCGTGATTGTAAGTATGTGTGAGCGTGAGTTTATGTGTATGTATTTCATGACATTTCTGTTACATCTATAGTTAGAAATTTTAGTTAAGGGTGGCCTATCCACAAGTTTATCTTTTTTGGTCATCCTTCAAAAATAAATAAATATAGTTATATAGTGTTATATACGGTTATATAGATTTATATATTGTTATGTAGAGTTATTGTATATATATATAGTCATATAGTGTTATATACCGTTCTATATATTTATATATAGTTATATAGTGTTATTGATTATATATAGTTTTATAGTGATATATACGGTTATATAGATTTATATATAGTTATGTAGAGTTATTGATATTTTATTGCAATGTAGTGTTTTATACGGTTATATAGATTTATATATAGTTATGTTGAGTAATTGAATATATATAGTTATATAGTGATATATACGGCTATCTAGATTTATATATAGTTATGTATAGTATTTGATTATATATAGTCATATAGTGTTATATACGGTTATATAGATTTATGTACAGTTATATAGTGTTATTGATTATTTATAGTTATATAGTGATATATACGGTTATATAGATTTATATATAGTTCCGTAAAGTTATTAATTATATATAGTTATAAAGTGTTATATACGGTAATATAGATTTACATATTGTTATGTAGGGTTACTGAATATATATAGTCATATAGTGTTATATACGGTTATATAGATTTATATATAGTTATGTAGAGTTATTGTTTATATATAGTTATATAGTGATATATACGTTTATAAAGATTTATATATAGTTATGTAGAGTTATTGATTATATTTAATTCTATGGTGATATATAGGGCTATATAGATTTATATATAGTTTGTGACAATCCTCAATCTTGTGCGCTTAGCGCTTTATAGTTTAGAGCCACAGAGGCGATTAGATCAACCAGTTTAATCTAGTGGTAGTTAGAAGGTTATAAAGATTTATACATAGTTATGTTGTGTTATTAATTATATATAGTAAAACAGGGTTATATACGGTTATATAGATTTATATATGGTTATGTAGAGTTATTGAATATATATAGTTATATAGTGATATATACGGCTATCTAGATTTATATATAGTTATGTAGAGTTATTGATTATATATAGTCATATAGTCATATTAAGTTTTAGTGTGATACCACGACGATACTCTGACTACCCAGACGCCTTAATAATGTGAAATGTTATTTCATCAATTGGGTCTACTATTTCTATAGTATCTCTAATTCTATTTATTTTTATTTTGTAAGGAACATTTGCATCACAACGAATACTAGTAACATACTAGTTACCTCCCTCTCTAATAAGTATGTAAGACGATTTACCCATGAAGCCCAAGAAATTGAAACAGTTTGAACAATTTTTCCGGCAATTGTACTAGTATTCTTAGCTCTACCATCAATCCGCCTTTTATATCTAATAGATGAGTCATTTAATCCATTTATCTTGATAACAAAAAAAGATATGGTATACTGTTTAACTATAGACAAAATTATCTTTATCACAATAGTAACTAGGCTAATATTCACACCAATACTCTTCATTATTTATGCGATGACTCTACTCAACAAATCACAAAGACATTGGAACTTTATACTTTATGTTTGGGGCCGCAAACGATATACAAACTAAGAGGTTAACAGCAGCAGATGTTATTCATTCTTGAGCAATTCCATCACTAGATGTAAAAATAGATGCTATCCCTGGACGACTAAACCAATCAACATTTATAGTGTTATTACCAGGAGTTTATTATGGACAATGCTCAGAAATTTGCGGTGTAAACCATAGATTTATACCAATTGCCATTGAAGCTATTCAATTAAAAAATTTTATCAAATGATTAAAAACATAAGATTTTAGTTAAATAATAACAGTAGTCTGTCAGCCTAAAATCACCATCTAGGTAATTATTTGTCATTTTTGCCATTTTTCAAAAATTTTCATGAAAAACCTCTAATAAATTTTCAAAAAAAACCGTGTCGGAACAAAATTAAAAATTTCTTTAAACGCAAAAATTCAATCCCAAAAACTCACATAAATTTTCAAAAAATTTGCATACATATACACACACACACACACACACACACACACATATATATATATATATATATTTTGGAACGAGGTTTTCTTTAATACAAACATCATTGAAGATAGATATAAGAAGATATATATCTTCAATGATGTTTATATATATATATATATATATATATATATGAATATATATATTTATAATAAGATAAAAAACCCCTAATAAATTTAGGGTTTTTTATCTTATTATATATATCTTATCGATTTACCCATGAAGCCCAAGAAATTGAAACAGTTTGAACAATTTGATGAGTCATTTAATCCATTTATCACTGTTAAAACTATTGGGCATTTTGATGAGTCATTTAATCCATTTATCACTGTTAAAACTATTGGGCATCAATGATACTGATCTTATGAGTATGGTGATTTTCATAATCATATATATATAACCTTGCCTAATAAATAGGCAAGGATTGTTTTTGCATCAGTTTGATTTAATCCTACTGCACCACCAATTATAATTCTGAATAATAAGAACACAATTAATTCAATTTGATCTTCCCAGTAGTCTTAGTACGATGTGCCCGGCTCTTATTTTTGCGGCTAATCGAAATGAGAGTGTAAGTGGGCGCAATAAAATTCTTACTGTTTCAATTAGAACTAAAAATGGGTTAAGTCAGTCTGGTGCTCCGTCTGGTAGTAATTTACCAATAAATTGTTTTTTATCTTATAGCTGCTAATGGTGGATATACTGTTCATCCTAATCCAGCACCTTTTTTCAACTAGATAATATCTAGATTTATATATAGTGATGTAGAGTTATTGAATATATATAGTCATATACTGTCATATACGGTTATATAGATTTATATACAGTTATATAGTGTTATTGATTATTTATAGTTATATAGTGATATATACGGTAATATAGACTTATATTAAGTTATGTAGAGCCATTGATTATATATAGTTATATAGTGATATATACGGTTATATAGAATTATATATAGTTCCGTAGAGTTATTAATTATATATAGTTATAAAGTGTTATATACGGTTATAAAAATTTAAACATAGTTATGTAGAGTTATTGATTTTATATAGTTATATAGTGTTATATACGGTTATATAGATTTATAAATAGTTCTTTAGTGTTATTGTTTATATATAGTTATTTGGTGATATATACGTTTATGAAGATTTACATATAGTAATGTAGAGTTATTGATTATAATTAGTTATATAGTGATTTATACGGTTATATAGATTTATATATAGTTTGTGACAATCCCAAAACTTGTACGCTTAGCGCTTAATAGTTTCGAGCCACTGAGCCGATTAGATAAACCAGTTTAATCTAGTGGTAGTTAGAAGGTTATATAGTGTTATATAAGGTTATATAGATAAACATATAGTTATATAGTGTTATTGATTATATATAGTAATATAGTGATATATACGGTTATATATATTTATATAAAGTTATATAGAGTTATTGATTATATACATTTATATAGTGATATAAAGGGTTAGATAAATTTATATATAGTTATGTAGAGTTATAGATTATATATAGTTATATAGTGAGATATACGGTTATATAAATTTATATATAGTTATGTAGAGTTCTTTATTATATATAGTTATATAGTGATATATACGGTTATATAGATTTATATATAGTTTGTGACGATCCTAAAACTAAGGGGCTTAGAGCTTAATAGTTTAGAGCCACGGAGGCGATTAGATAAACCAGTTTAGTTTGGTAGTAGTTCGAAGGTTATATAGATTTATATATAGTTATGTAGTGTTATTAATTATATATAGTTATAAAGTGTTATATACGGTTATATAGACTTATATATACTTATGTAGAAATATTTATTATAAAAAGTTATATAGTGATATATACGATTATATAGATTTATATATAGTTATGTAGAGTTATTGATTTTTTATTGTAATGTAGTTTTAGATTATATATGGTTTTATAGTGATATATACGGTTATATAGATTTATATATAGTTATGTAGAGTTATTGATTATATATAGTTATATAAGGATATATACGGTTATAAACATTTATATGTAGTCATATAGTGTAATATACGGTTATCTAGATTTATATATATAGTTATGTAGAGTTATTGATTCTATATAGTTATATAGTGATAAATTTTGTTATATAAATTTATATATAGTTATGTAGAGTTGTTCAATATAGATAGTTATATAGTGTTATATACGGTTTTATAGATTTAAATATAGTTATGTAGAGTTAATGAATATATATGGTCATATAGTGTTCTACACGGTTATATAGATTTACATATAGTTATATAGTGTTATTGATTATATATAGTTATATTGTGATATATACGGTTATATAGATTTATATATAGTTATGTTCAGTTAATGGTTTTATATAGTCATATAGTGTTATATACGGTTATATAGATTTATATATAGTTAGGTAGAGTTATTGATTATATATAGCCATATAGTGTTATATACGGTTATATAGATTTATATATAGTTATATAGTGTTATTGATTATATATCGTTTCATAGTGTTATATACGGTTATATAGACTTATATAATGTCATGTAGAGCTGTTGATTATACATAGTTATATATTTATATAAACGGTTATATATAATTTTATATAGTCCCGTAGAGTTATTAATTATATATAGTTATATGGTGTTATATACGGTTATATAGATTTATTTAGAGTTATGTAGAGTTATTGATTAGATATAGTTATATAGTGTTTTTTACGGTTATATAGATTTATATATAGTTATGTAGAGTTATTGAATATATCTAGTCATATAGTGTTATATACGGTTATCTATATTTATATAGTTTTATTGATTATATATAGTTATATAGTGATTTAAACGGTTAGATAAATTTATATATAGTTCTGTAGAGTTATAAATTATATATAGTTATATAGTGAGATATACGGTTATATAAATTTATATATAGTTATGTTGAGTTATTGATTATATTAAGTTATATAGTGGTATATACGGTTATAAAGATTTATATACAGTTTGTGACGATCCTAAAATTTATGCGCTTACCGCTTAATAGTTTAGAGCCACTGAGGCGATTAGATAAACCAGTTAAGTTTAGTAATAGTTCGAATGTTATATAGATTAATATATAGTTATGTTGTGTTATTAATTATATATAGTTATAATATGTTATATACGGTTATATAGACTTATATATAGTTATGTAGAGTTATTGATTATTTCATTTTTCATTTTCAAAGTTTTATTCATAATCAACAACATATCAAATAAGTGAATAAAATTTATGAAGTTGAATATGCGGAGATCGAATAAGACTGTTTGTTTTGTGGTGGCCACCGCAGGTAGATACATGAATAGTTAATGAAATAAAATAAGGAAAATAACTGAAGCAAAAAGATAATTGAAGATAAATAAGTAAATATTCGTGTCATACATATATAGACATATATTTATATAAATGTTCGCTCAGTACATATATAAACACATAAATGTTTAACCATTCATAAAGACCATTAATCCGCATTTGTTTTAACGTATTCTTAATATAATATTAGGTGGTGGAGTCGAGATCCAGTGTCAATAAAAAAGCACGGAATTATGACTTGAAATGTTGTAGGTTTATGATGGCTCTTAGATGGGGAGGTACAAGTTCTGTCCAATTTTTAGGACCTGTTGTTTTAATGCTGGTCTGGATTAATTTGAGGCGAGTTTTGTAGATATAGAAGAGAGAGGTGTGTCTAGTGGTTGTAGATTGAACGGAGTTACTTAATGTGTAGAAGTTGATAAAGTGAGGTGGGAGAAGATTGTTGATAAATTTAAAAACGAATAAAGCAGAGTAGTAAAGACAGATGAAGTTAACCGGTAAAATTTTTTTTGGCTTGGAAGAAGTGTTTAGTATGAGAATCGGGTTTGAGGTTAAAAATTAAACGTTTTGATCTTTTTTGGGAAAGTATTAATTTATACAGGTGGCTTTATATATAGTTATATAGTGATGTATACGGTTATATAGATTTATATATAGTTTGTGACGATCCTAAAACTTGGGCGCATAGCGCTTTATAGTTTAGAGCCACTGAGGCGATTAGATAAACCAGTTTAGTTTAGTAGTAGTTCGAAGGTTATACAGATTTAAATATAGTTATGTAGTGTTATTAATTAGATATAGTTATATTATGATGTATACGGTTATATAGATTTATATATAGTTATGTAGAGTTATTGATTATATATAGTAATATAGTGTTATATACGGTTACATAGATTTATATATAGTTGAATAGTGTTATTGATTATATATAGTTTTATAGTGTTATACACGGTTATATAGACTTATATAATGTCATGTAGAGCTATTGATTATATATAGTTATATATTTATATAAACGGTTATATATATTTTCTATATAGTTCCGTAGAGTTATTACTTATATATAGTTATAAGGTGTCATATACGGTTATATAGATTTATATAGAGATATGTAAAGTTATTGATTAGATATAGTTATATAGTGTTATATACGGTTATATAGATTTAAATATAGTTATGTTAGATAAATTTATATATAGTTAAGAAAAGTTTTAGATTATATATAGTTATATAGTGAAATTTACGGTTATATAGATTTATATATAGTTATGTTGAGTTATTGATTATACTTAGTTATATAGTGATATATACGGTTATATAAATTTATATATAGTTTGTGACAATCCCCAAACTTGTGCGCTTAGCGATAAATAGTTTAGAGCCTCTGAGGCGATTAGATAAACTAGATTAATCTAGTGGTAGTTAGAAGGTTATATAGATTTATACATAGTAATGTTGAGTTATTAATTATATAAAGTTATACAGTGTTATATATGGTTATATAGATTTATATATAGTTATGTAGAGTTATTGATTATACATATTTATATAAGGATATATACGGTTATAAACATTTATATGTAGTCATATAGTGTAATATACGGTTATCTAGATTTATATATATAGTTATGTAGAGTTATTGATTTTATATAGTTATATAGTGATATATACTTTTATATAGATTTATATATAGTTATGTAGAGTTGTTAAATATAGATAGTCATATAGTGTTATACACGGTTATATAGATTTACATAAAGTTATATAGTGTTATTGATTATATATAGTTATATTGTGATATATACGGTTATACAACAAACAACAACAACACACGTTTAGACGGCATTTTCCCCGAGATCGGGGGTTGCCGTTTGGCTGCCTATGATGAAACCGAAATACCCCTCGACTCCATCCACATCTGTCACTCGCCTCAGTATCACGCAACCCCGCTTTCACCCTGTCCTTCTACACCTGCTCTCTCCATCCCAATCGCGGACGACCCCTTCCTACCACTCCTTCAACCTCGAACTCCAACGCTCGCCTAATCCCGACCCTTTCATCCCTTCTCAACACATGTCCATACCACCGCAATCTCGATCTCCTTATCAATGTCACAATGTCCTCATTCAGTCCCATCATTGACATCAGCTCTGTACTACTCCTCCTATCCTTCACTTTAACCCCACACATCATCCTCACCATAGCTCTTTCAGCCCTCTGCAGTACACTTTCCTCCTC
>NW_008704149.1:0-1029 GCF_000326865.2 Helobdella robusta | reverse complement strand
TCCTCATCTATGCACAACTTGCCAGATCCATCCCAGACACATCCATTCCCTATAACATCTTTCCTATCCCTCATTGACTGCTTTGCTACTTTGAACATTTTCCTCGAACTCACATCAGATTCCATTTCCTTCATTAACCTATCTGATGCTTTCGTCATTGCAGTTGCCACTGCCTGTTTTGCAACCTTCTTAGCCTTCCTATACTCAGACTCCGCTTCCTCCGTCATGTCCCTTCTCCATACCCTAAACCTCTCCTTCTTGACTTCCAAAACCCATCTTATATCTTCATCCCACCACCACGTCTCACCATGCCTACACTTTCCTTTCGTCCATCCACATACTTTATCTGCCGTAGCCAACACACAGTCCCTGTATCTCTCCCAAACATCTACATCCTTACCACTCTCCCAATTTTCAGCCACCTTCACTTCAAATGCCTTCCTCACCTCTGCATCCTGCAACTTCCATGTCTTTCTCTTTGCCACAAACTTATCCTTCTTCCTCCTCCCCATTTCTTTTGATGTCGCATCCATTACAACCATACTATGCTGCAACATACCAGGTATCGCCTTCACATTCTTCACATACTTCCTATGTTTGGCCCTTACCAATATATAGTCGATCATCGATCTATGTTCCCCTGACCTATAAGTAATCAATCGCGCTGGTTCCCTTGTGAACCAAGTGTTCCCCACCACCATGCTGTGTGCATCCGCTAACTCCAACACTCTACGCCCTTCCTCATTCCGTATACCATATCCCCATCCCCCATGTACACCTTCATATCCGTCTGCATCCGCCCCCACATGACCATTCAAATCACCCAACAACACCACAAACTCATTCAACCCCGCTTGCCCAATCTCGTCAGAAACATCATCATAAAACCTATCCTTCTCCTCTTCCTTCCTACTTTGTTGCGGAGCATATCCTGATATCACCCTCACTATTACTTTTTCAAACACCATCACCACCACAATTACCCCATTGCTTCTCTGCCTCACTTCCAACACCTTCTCCACCAACTCT
>NW_008704148.1:0-1830 GCF_000326865.2 Helobdella robusta | reverse complement strand
CTTCTGGCGACCGATTGTCCGATTGAAGTACTAGAAGCATCCGTGTTGTTGTTGATGACGATGTGGCCGTCGTCGTTGTGGTTGCTGCTAATGTTGTTTTGATTGTAACCGACAGGTTCCAGCTCAAAGTAAGTGTGAAAATTCTGAAAATTTAAGAAAAATTTGCCAAATAATTCATTAGAGCGCATGAGATAAAATTTTTCTTACTAAACAAACACACGCGTGCACACATACACACACACAAACTCATTCCAATGTAGACACGCATACGCATACAAATACATACAGGCATACAAAAATGCATGCACAGCTAATACTAAAATAACGTAGAGCCATAATTGCAGACACTATTAACCTGAAATATGAAAATATCGTAAAGAAACGAAGTATAATCATCATCGTCGTCGTCATCATCATTCTCATCATCTTCATCCTCATCAGCACCATCATCTCCACTAACATTTTCTTCATCACCATCATCGTCATCAACAATTTTTTCTATATATTAATGTCGCCCCATCGTAAAAACTAATGTACCCTGATGCAAATAAAAATAAAATAAAATAAATTTAAAAATACTATGAGGCATTTATCTCTATGTATCTAGATTTTATACACACCTAAATACACACACACACAAACATGTATACATAGACGCGCACACACATACAAACACACCACACACACATACAAACACAAGCACACACACACACACACATACATTTATTGGTCACGTATTCGAGATCTGAAGCTCAAGTGATGTGCATGCTAGCCTAGATTTTTTTCCTTTAAATTTTTTTCTAAGAAAAATAGTTACATCATAATAAATACTCTTTGACAAACTTCGAAAGTTTTATGGTTTAGTTTAATGTTAGCAAGAAGTAAACTGGTAAAAACTATTTTGGTGCGAACATATACACACTTCAGTTATCAGTTTATGTAATGTTTCTTTGTGAATCGCCCAACCGCTGAGGATAAGCTTATAAAAAAAAAGCGAAGTGGAATCAGACAGCACTGTCGGATTGATAAATCCTAGCGAGTAAAACTAACAATCCTAATAATGAATGTAAAACGCCACGAGCTAAGAAGTAATTTGTGCGGGCTGTATAAGAAACAGCGATAACTCTTCTGGTATTTGGGCTGCTGATGAGTCCTCGTTAGGAACGAAACACGTGTCCACGTCCAGCCTATCCAAACTAATACTATTCTTTTCTTCTCCCGCTCACTGCTCTTCTTGGTTCGGTGTTCTCAACAAACATAAGCGCAACCGCAACAGCACTCATAAATGGAAAATCATCGGGAGTCAGATCTCAAAATTGCGTCAGCACGTAACGTTCATTTTTACCTGAAACTTTTAATACTTCTTACATTACTATACTGATCTTGTAAATTAACCTTTTGTCGGCAGTAAGCCAATGTAGGTCTCTCAGAATTGGAGTGACGTGGTCAAATTTAGCGCCACCTGCAACAATTTTAGCAGCTTTGTTCTGCACCGATTGAAGCATCGTAATCGATCTGTCCGGTGAACCATAAAACAAACTGTTGCTTTAGTCCAATCGTGAATGAACAAAAGCGTGCATTAAAGACAGTATGTTGATCTGTTTAATGATTTTTTTTAACTCGAATTAAAATTTTTGAAGTTGAAATGAACAAACTTTCACAATTGATTTTATATGCTCATTCATCGTCAGTTTGGTGTCAAAAATGCATCCCAAGTTTCGTTGCTTTTTGACAGAACTGAATATTTTCATTTTGTATCACAAGTGAAATTTGTATTTACTTTTAACTGATGCCAGGTGCCAGTAGGAAAAATTTCAGTCAGCTTTTAAT
>NW_008704147.1:0-1834 GCF_000326865.2 Helobdella robusta | reverse complement strand
TCAAAGAAAATTGCATCACATAAGCTGGAGACGTGAGAAAAATTTTTGATCCTTAATGCTCATCCATCCCATCTCACACGTCACTCCATCCTACAATGTAGTATCGTTTGTAATTGCGTAAAATGTGTAAATTAGTAATTGTAATTGCGTAAATCGCTGATCGTAATTGCGTTTTTTTTATAATTGTTATACATGAATAATATCATAACTATATATAATTATTAGATATCAATATTATTATTGTTTTATCATCGTCATCATTATCACCACCATCATTATCATCATCATCACCATCATCATCATACGACCGTATCAAAGTTTAACTAACGGCCCTTTTACTCCAGGCAGATTCCCCACTATTAACCAACTGATTATCATAATTTATGCAAACCCATTAGCATATCATTTTAGCCTAATCAGCATAATTTATTCAACGTTCTCACTCTCTCTCCCTCTGTCAGATTTTTTCTGAATTTTAAAACTGTCAGAAAATGTTTCAATTTTTTCCATTCTCTCTCTCTTTTTCCTTTTCTTTCTTTTTATCTTTCTTTCTTTCTCTACATTGTTGACCTATTCTTTTTATCGCATTTTTCATTTTCTCTCTCTCTCTCCCTCTCCCTATTTATCTATACATCTATCTCTCTCTCTTTCTTTCTCTATCTCCTCTTTATTCTTTCTTTTAAAATTATATAAACTGCTGGCCATTATTTAGCATGAATATTTTAATAATATCCTTCGCATGGTCTGAAAAGTTTGTCGAGATGTATTGCATGATTGTACGTTATCATCATCATCATCCCCATCGTCATCATCATCATCGCCATCATCGTCAGTATCATCATCATAATCAGTACTTTCGTCATAATCGTCATCATCGTCATCACCATTATCAGTATCGTCATCATCATTATCGTCGTCATCATCATCTTCATCATCATCGTCATCATCATTACCATCGTCGTCAGTATTATCATCATAATCAGTACTATAGTCGTCGTCATCATCATCGTCATCATACTCACTAATCAGTGCCTTCATCTTCATTATCATCATCGTCGTCGTCATTTCAATCATGTCGTGTCAAAATTAACAAATGAATTCTGATTATTCGAACGCCTACAACAACAACAACAACAACAATTAGTAACAATACTACAAGTGGCGAGTTTTAGGTGATGGCAGGGTTGACCATGACTCCCGTTATAAGCAATATTTGTATAAAAACTCAAGAAAAAAACATTTTTTTGGTCACATCAGAAAAAATTTGCCAGTTTTTTGACCTTCCCCCGGTCAAATTTTAAAAAAATTGTGGCCCCCATCAACCATCATCTTTGACTACTACTATTAGTCTATTACTATTACTTCTACTACTACTACTACCACTACTACTACTGTTATTATTAATAATAACCATTACCATCGCAATCATCATCATTATCAACACCATCCTGATGACATCATCATGACGTCATCCACACTAACATTGGGTTTGAGGCGTTCCAATAAATGGGCGGCAAGGTTGTGCCTTGAACATCACGGACGAATGAACACGTGACGACGATGATGACGACGTTGATGATGACGAATCTATTTATAGTTCTAAATATATTAGTGCCAAGTGACAAGTAGGATGGTGATTGTGATAATGATGTCGTTGCTGATGATGATGATACCACAGATGGCGTTGATGATGATCTCGGTATAATTATTTTTGCGTTTGAGCGCTGTAACTGAAATGATGATGATGATTGTGTTGAAGATGATGCTGATGATGATGTTGTTTTTGAGAGTGCTGATGGTGAGGGTGGTGGTGGTGTTGGTGATGGTGTTGATG
>NW_008704146.1:0-1836 GCF_000326865.2 Helobdella robusta | reverse complement strand
AAGTCAGTCAGATGACGATGATGATGACGATGATGATGATGATGATGAAGACGATGACGACGACGATGATGAAGATGATGATAAAGATGAGTAATGCATTTAAACTAGCCAACCTAGAGAAGCAGGGTTGTGTTCATGCATATTAACTCACTACTGCAACAGATGTTTGGGATGGTGATGACGACAATGATGATGAAAATAATGATGATAAATGCATGAATGAATCAATAAAGGAACGAGCAAAATAGATAATGAATGAATGAATGAATGAATGAATGAATGAACGAATGAATGGGTGATTAAATGAACAAAACGAAATAGCAAGCGGGTGATTGAGTAAATTAATGAATGAAGTGAAATAAAAAGAAGTGAATTAATGAAAAGATAAGTAAATAGATGAATGAATAAATGAATGAATGAATGAATGAATGAATGAATGAATGAATGAATGAATGAATGAATGAATGAATGAATGAATGAATGAGTGAATGAAACAAAAACCAGGCAACAGACGCGGGGGCTTCGATGTTAGTGCACATGTTTGGGGCATACTTTGGCTTGATGGTGGCCCTTTTTACCGCAAGGCCCGGCGACGTCCAATCACAGAGTTTCAAAGAACTTTCTGTCTATCATTCTGATATCTTCACTATGATTGGTTAGTTGGGGTTTCGCGGTAGAATCTGATTGGCTGGCTAATCATTACACTTGTCATCATCGCATCACCATCGTCACTTCAATCACCCTAATCCAATCATCCTCATCAACGCCAGGAACGCTCTTCTTGTGGTTATTCTGGCCGAGTTTCAACAGCGTATTCGTGGAGGGTGAAGGTCGTCAGAGGTCAATCATCAACAGCTACCTCGCCCTCCTTGCTTCCGTTGTTGTGGCTGCAACCATTTCTGCCCTGGTCCAGAAGAACAAGAGGTTCACCATGGTTCGTCGTTGGTGGCCGTTGATCATTCTCTCTAGCATTATTGTAATTGCAATTATGATTGTTATAGTCATAATAATCATCATAATTTTTACCACAGATCCACATACAAAATGCCACACTTGCTGGCGGGGTAGTTATGGGTACGATGGGGAATTTAATTGTTTGTCCGTGGGTGGCCCTACTGATGGGGACGCTCGCTGGAGGGCTGACCGTGCTGGGGTACCACTTCATCACCGTGAGTCATGATGATGACGATGACGTTGATGTTGCTGATGACGATGATATTGTTGATAATGAGGATGATTGTGACACAGCCGTCAATCAACGAACTAATCAATCAACTGCAGCCATGTTGTAACCAAAAACTAAAAATACACGACACGAGAGGGGTCCACAACTTGCACGCACTTCCGGCTATACTGAGCGCCATTGGTGGAATCGTCTGCGCCGCACTTGCAAGCCATCAAGTTTATGGAGACAGGTTGGCTGCTTGATTAGTTGATCGGTGAAATGATTGGTTGGTTGTAGCTGGTGGTTGATTGGTTGGATGATTGACTGGATATCCGGATTGTTGCTAGTAATCATCCCACTTCGATCGTACCCAGCACTAATTAATAGCACCATGTTGTAACCAAAAACTAAAAATGCATTATCATCATAATTAGGGGACTTCTTGAAACGTTTCCGGCTATATTTAGCGGCAGAACGTCAGCTGAGCAAGCAGAGTTCCAACTAGCTGCCCTCGCTGTAACCATGGCTATCAGCTTAGCTGCTGGCGTTGTTACTGGTTAGTAATTTTTAAAAGTTGGCAAAGTTTTTTTTATACTAATTTTATAAATTTGAAATATTTTGTACTTATTGTTTTTAGAAATTAAGTTCCTTTCAGAATTTTAATAATGTGT
>NW_008704145.1:0-17704 GCF_000326865.2 Helobdella robusta | reverse complement strand
TAAATAAATATTTTTTGTTATTTTAGAAGTACCTTATAGTCACAAATAAATCACAAAATTTCGTTAAAATCTGTATTGAATTTTTTGAGCTATCGGAGCTCAAAATGTCAAAAAAATGAAAAACTTCTTTTGTTTGGCGCCATTTTTAACTATGAAGAACCAAACGTTTTTTAATTTTTAAAATTTGTTTATATAGTGCTTTTATAGCTTAACAACATATCAAAAAATAAAATTGGCGTTTGCTTTCTTTGAAAAATAAAACAACTTCAAAAACAGGCAAAACACATCAATTGCAAATCAGAAAATGACTCAAGTAGTAGAAATGATGATTCAAAAGAAGAAATTACAGATGACACTAATGAAGATGTTCACAACCGTAGTTCAGTTTCATCTGATGAAGAAGATCAATCTGACTGTTGTAATCAAAAGACCAAAGGTATGGTTTTACGTGACAGGAATAATATCAAAAAGCCATCTCGTTATGATCCTTTCGTTATGTCTGCATTAAGTGAAGTACTTGAACCAGAGAGCTACAAAGATGCCATTCAAAGTGATGAAAAAGATGAATGGTTTAAAGCCATGAACAGTAAAATGCAGTCATTAAAGGAAAATCAAACGTGGTATTTGGTAAGTCTTCAAAAAGGTCATAAGGCAATACCATGCAAATGGGTCTACAAGGTAAAACACAATCCAGATGGTTCTGTTGAGCGTTTTAAAGCCAGGCTAGTAGTAAAAGGTTTTTCTCAGAAAAAGGGAATTGACTATGAAGAAACCTATAGTCCTGTAGTCAAAAGTTTAACTATAAGAACACTATTAAGTGTTGCTGCAAATGAAATGATGTCACTCATGCAGTTTGATGTGTCAACAGCTTTTCTATACAGCAAACTAGATGAAGATATTTACATGGAGCAACCTGAAGGTTTTAAAGATAATTCAGGAAGAGTCTGTAAACTCAAGCAAAGTCTCTATGGACTTAAACAAGCTCCAAAATGTTGGAACAAACGCTTTGCTGAATTTTTGAAAAAGAGACATTTCAAACAAAGCGATGCAGATATTTGTTTGTTCATTAGAATACAGGGAGGAAAGAAACTCATACTTGCACTGTATGTTGATGATGGACTAGTTGCAGGAACCGATAAAGAAGAACTAAAAATATTTAAAAAAGAATTAAAGTCAGAGTTCAAGATTACATCTAAACCTGCAAAATATTTCCTTGGATTAGAGATTAATCAAGATGGGAAGGGAAATATTAATGTCAGTCAGTCATCCTATACAAGAATGATTCTTGAAAAGTTTGGGATGAGTCAGTTTAAATCCTGTACAACTCCGATTTCAAAATCTGAGGAGTTCGATGAAAACAAAAATGAACATGAGGAAGTGAAATTTCCTTACAGATCAGCAGTTGGTGCATTGATGTACTTGATGACGGGAACAAGACCAGATATTGCATATGCAGTTGGAGTAGCATCCAGAAGTTTAGAGAAACCCAGCAAGTCCAATGTAGCACAAGTTAAGCAAATTTTCAGATATTTGCAAGGCACAACTGATGTCGGTATTGTTTACAAGTCTGGTCAAAACAATACACTTATAGCCTACAGTGATGCAGATCATGGGAGAGATAAATCTAGTGGAAGATCGACATCAGGTGTAATCAGTATGTTTGGAGGAAGCGGGATCAGTTGGTTTAGCCAACGTCAACCCTCAGTTGCGATTTCAACTACTGAAGCAGAAATCGTTGCCGCAAGTGAAGCACTTCGTGAAGTGATATGGCTCAAACGATTGTTGAACGACATTGTAGATCTAAAGAATAAGCCAGAAATTTTTGTCGACAATGAAGCAGCAATTCGTTTAGCACACAATCCAGAACTTCACAGAAGAACAAAGCACATCCACATTAGACATTTCTTTGTCAGAGAAAAGGTTGCAGAAGAAGAAGTTTCAGTTGAACGAGTTGCGACAGAACTTCAAGTTGCTGATGCTCTGACAAAACCAATGGTAGAACCAAGACTAAAGAATCTGATGTGTGCGATGGGTCTTCAGAACATTTAGGTAAGGTCATCTAATGTTTTAAATAAAATGAGAAGGCGTCAAGTTTTATGTTTTATATTAAAACATTATGATTTATAATATACATTTATTTTTCTTTGGACCAAATGTTCTTTGCTTTGTATGTAACTTCACTTTTTCCTTTTCTGTTGATCCGGTGGATAATAAACAAGTCGAGAACGTTGCTTGGTTTATTTCTCTTCTTTTAATGTCTTTCAATATTATATCAATTAATTAAACGATCTACGTAACAAGAAATTTAACATATATATATGTGTGTATGTGAGAACTCCGCTTAAGTTTCAAAGATTGTTCTGCCGGTCTATTTCATTTCTGGCTTTACATTTTTACCCGTTTTCAACAGTGGCTTAATCTGGGCTATACATTGATTTGCCAAGTTGTCAAGCATCCATTAACATCTTATTTTGGCGCATTTGAATTCATCAACTACCGGCTTGAAAGGTAGTTTTAAAACTGTTTTATGACTATGAAAAGCAAGCGAAGTCAAACACGCAGGCAGTCATTTTCTTGTATAACGGTTGATTAACAGCTTAGATAAGTTCAGCAGTTCTTTTTTGAGGAATTTTTTAAAGATAAGTGGTACCACCTGCCCAAACCTTTGATTGACTTTTGAAGCAAAGTTTAAATCATTTGAATCTTGAAGCCTCTCGCTGACAAGAGGTAAACATGGTGAGCATGTCACTTTTACAAAGATTTTTTCAGCTTGAACTTCATTTCGCTTCACTCCATCAACTCATCTAGATTCTGCAAAATTTTTCTACAATTTCGCGCTGAGTTTGTCAAAATAGTAGCGCCGTCCATAAATGGTTTTAGCGATGGCATACAAACACCTCCACCCAAGTTAATCTTTTAATCGCTTGCAACATCCAACATGACTTACTTTGTTAAAACAAACAGGGCTGGTGAAATTGAACAGTCCATAGCAATTCCTATTTTTAAATCGACCCAATCCTTAATGAAGTCGCTCAGGGTAAATAGAATCCTAAACCCGCTGAAATAGTTAATCAAAATGTCAATAATTTTACTTGGAACATGAAACATCTGGTAAAGCAACTTTCATAGCAGATTGTGCAGTAGTGCGCCATAAGGATTTGTTAGATCCAAAAAGACGACGTAAAAAATCAGTTTGTTTGTTTTTGCTCGTTGGATTGCTTTCCAAATCATTGATTCTTCCTTTTTTTACCGAGGTATCAACGTATTTATTCATCCTTAGAAAACTGTTAATCCGGTTGGCAATGATTACGAAACAGCGCTCCTCAATGATTTTTGAAAACAGATGGGTCTTGAGATCCGCTCTGAACTTCGCAAGTAATGGAGAAGTAGTCAGAGAAATAGGTAGAAAGTTAGAGAAAAGGACCAAAAAAAGCAAAAGCAGATTTGGCAAAAGAGTGTTTAACTCGAGTTAAGAAAAAGCGAGAACAAGAAGACGATCGTAAACCGGGGCGTTTAGGTTCAATTAATATATCTGATAAATACTTAGGAAATAATTTTGATTGAGACTTATACATAAACGTGCAAATTTTAAAACTATTCTATATTTTATAGGTAATGAACGATGAACAAATGAACGATGAAAACTCGTAAAACAAAATTGATCAAGGAAGAGCAAGCAAAGGAGAAGGCTTGATGATGTCATGATGATGATGATGATGGTGGCGTGATGATGATGATGATGATGATGACGTGTTGTGGCGCTATTATGGTAATGTGACGTTGATGTTTTACTGTAACAGGATAATCATGGTGGTGTGACGTCATACTGTGACGTTGTGGTTGGTGATGATGATGATGAGGAACATAATTTTCTGGACGACGGTTGTTATTATGGTTATTTTTAACACATTTAAAAAGCCTGACGATTATAATAATGACGTCACGATGATGATGATGATGATGATTATGATGATTTGTACTGAGAGGTGATGACGATGATGAAAATGATCTTCTCAACTCATTGATCACGCGATTGATTACGTCATCACGAACTGTTAATGTGTTTCAAACTGAATAATATTTTTGAATTATTTCCATAAGTTGAAGTTCATTCTTATCAATTTTAGTTTACAGACACACTGACGTGCATACCAGGTGAACACTGTGGAGGAGATTTTTCCAGGTTTTACGGCCATTACATCGCTTGCTACAATAAAAACCAGTACGGCAAATGGGTGCCTACAGGCAAATGGGATTACCTCTATACTTATTCTTATTATCCTTAGCTTTAACCATATTAATAGTTTTGTTGTTATGACGTTACGGTTCTTCACTCTGTTTTAATTTTAACTTTTGTTGTAATTGTAAAATTTGAGGATTATGGTGGCGGTTATTAATTGTTTTAGTGGTCAGATTCAATTCAACTGAACTTTGACTCAATTTTGGTTTGAGGACAAAGAAAAGCTCATGCATGATGTGCACGTGATGCTGCTGGGCGATTTGAATATTCATCTCGTGACACACTTTCAATCTGCTAATGGTTAACAACCAATGATGCCTGAACTTTGGTACACTTTTCGATGGTGGACAAAGACAGGCGAATAAATTATGCAAGCAACTTTGACGGTTGATCATGTTACAGTATGTATAAAAGAATGAAGAGGAAAGGACTATATAAACTCCGTCAGCTACAGAAAAGGTTCGACGGTAGATCCCAATTTAATTGATCGGTATTGAATTACAAATATCAAATAATAATAACAATAATAATAAGGGTAATAATAATAATAACGATAATAATAAGGATAGTAATAATAATAGAAAAGAAATTAATAACACGTTGATATTTTGGTTATTGAATTAGTTATTTTGAATTATTTATTGATCGTTGTCGAATATAGTTGATAATAAAATATAATCCATAACATTGTCTTTGTTTTAATAAATAGAATAATAACAAAGAAATGACACAACGCTTGAGAAAAGACTTGCGAGTGTGCGGAAAGGTCGGTCCGTACGCCCGGCAAGATGGGCGAAACATCTCTTTCCCCCGGCCCGAATATTCCGACCCTGAGGTCTGTAGGAGGTATTGTAGACCGACGAGTCTCGGCCAAAGAAGCGTTAGCCCGCATGAAGAAGGTGAAGGTGTGCGGTATCGAGCGGCTAGTGGCGTGTACGATCGCCACGGCGCTGATGACCGACACCGACCCTACCGTGTCGACGATCGCCGTCGCAGCAAGGACAGCGGCAACGACAAGCGTGTCGAGAAAAGAAGCGGCAGGAGGGAACGCCACAGCAACCTTCACGGCATCGTCGACGACAACGACAAAAATTCTACAATTGACACCCAACGTGGGGTCTTTTCTTTTTCAAGACAGGTTACAGGTCGAGAGCAAGTCGACAGTTGCATGGATCGGACACGGATGAAGATTCACCAGCATGTGATGGACCATCATTACCCTCCAGAAAGTCTAAAGTCAACGTTCAACGCATGGATTCGAACGTGGTGATCGTCCCAAGTTGCGTAGCTTTCTATTACCTGACAGGTTTGACGGTACAGGACGCCTGAGGACGTTCGTAAAAAAGTTTGGTATACGTGCAAGGTAAAACCGATGGAGTTCGGAAGATATTGAGGCACATCTTTCTTGTTTATCAACAGGTGAGCCTGCTCAGTGCCTTTGGGACCTGACAGGACTAGGATATCACGAGTTGATGTCGAAGCTTGAGGATCGTTTCGAGACGAGGGGTCATGAAAAATCGTACAGACACAAATTGCACGCTTTTCATATGAAACCTGGCGAGTTTTTCGGCGATTTGGCAAAAGTGACCAATTGCTTGATATCATTGGCATAACCAGGGGAACAGTCAGCATAAGCACGACAGCTTGCCAAAAATTATCTTGTCAGCCTCGGAGGATGCTGAGCTGGAGCTGAAGGTTTAGGAAAAAAAAAACAAAAAATACTCAGGTTCGCCCAACGATTTGAAGTCACAAGATCGTTGGCTAGTTTTTTTAACAGGTCCAATATTCAGGTCATGGAACCAGAATATCAAACCAGAGGGTCGCAAACGTTAGAGCGGCAAATGACAGAACTTTGTCGAATGTTTGAAGAGTTCCATTAATAATAATAAAGAAATGACCCAATGCTTGAAAGAAGACTTGTGAGCGTGCGGAAAGGTCGGTCCGTGTCCGCACGCCTGGCAAGAAAGGCGAAACATCTCTTTTGCTCGGCCAGTATATTCCGACCCTGAGGTCTGTAGGAGATATTGTAGACCGACGAGGTTTGGCAAAGAAAGCGACCGCCCGCGTGAAGAAAGCCAAGGTGTGCGGTATCGCGCGGCCCCCGGTGGCGTGTACGATTGCCACGGCGCTGATGACCAACACCGATCCTACCGTGTCGACGATCGCCGTCGCAGCGAGGACAGCGGCGACGACGAGCGTGTTGACGGAAGAAGCGGTAAGAGGGAACGCCGTGGCAACATTCATGGCGTCAACGGCGACGACGAAAATTCTACATAATGTTTCTCAATTTGTTTGTTGAGTTAACTAATTTTACTCGCTTTACTTATTATTGCTTCTAGTCTTCCATAATTGTCATCTATGATGTTGGTTGGTCATTCAATAACGTACATTACACTTGCAACCATTATTGATATTTGTTAATAACTAACCACTACTATTTAAATAAATAAATTTGTAAATTTTAAACAAACGAATATTATTTGTTTGTTTGTTCTGATTTAACGGCTTTGAAGCTCTTATAATGGTGCTATCGAGATTAGCTTATTCTGTATTTTTTTAAATTATTGTCAGTTAATCAATACCCTTTTAATTTTCATTCATTTATTAATTTGCTGGTCCATTTATTTATTTTCAAGTATGATTATCCTTATGAATGTCCAGACCCATCACCACCGGCAGGGAAATTTAAGCACTGAAGCAGGGCCAATTCTAGATATACGTAAAACCCTTACCTGGCTAATCGTAACGTTTAAAAAGCCCACAGAGCGACATCATCCATACCGGTGCAGTGCAAAAGGACCGACCAAGTTTACTATCCGACTCCCACCCTGCGCATATATTGGGAACCGTAATTATTGCTGCTTCCACTTTTTATCTTTCTTTTTTTTGACTATTGGGATTATGAGGTTCCCCTACAAAAAATTCTTGGCACACCTGAAAATTCTTTATTTTGAAAGATACTTTTACTTTTTGGCAACCAGGCCTCCACCATGCGATTCGCTATTAACAGACACTCTTACACGCCTCTGAGGATTTTCTTTAATGTGACTATCTCCTCTTTGACAACCTGGGCTTCATCGTGGAGTTTGCCCACAATAGCCGCTCCATACGCCACTGAGGATTTTTCTTATTGTGACTACTATTTATTTCCTTTTTGGCGACCAAGCATCTATCAAAGGGTTCACCCACGTCATAGTTCTACGCAGAGTTTTAAAAATACTTTGAAATGGCTTAGGCCTAAAGTTAGAAAAAAATTCAACAAAATTTTTAAGCCACAGTTTGGCAGCGGTTTAACTAATTCTAGGCATTGCTTCAAAAATGTACAAGAGCGTCAAAACTTTGTTGATAACAAAAAGAAGAAACATGAAGACATCGTGAAACGGAAAAAGTCGATTATAGAGAATAACGATGTTTTGTTTCGATCCACACAAATTTCAGTAAAAAAAGAAACATAAAGATGATAACAAAGAGGAAAAAAGAGCTTAAGTTTATTTTAGCAAATGATGGAGTTTAGCCACGATCAGTACAAGAAAGTCACAAAAAAAGTTTAGCAAATAAGATTGTTAATGATGATGATCACGATGACAATGATGGAAATGAACAATAATTCAAGAAGATAGTGACCAATCAATTCGGATCATGAAAAAATCATCTGAATTGATTGTGACAAAAGTGCAAAACTTAGGTCATGATTTTATCTATAATAATTTATTAATATCAGATTATAGGTTAGGTCATAAAATGGTCGGGTGTGACATAATTACTGGGGCTCGAACGTGACAGCTGAGTGTGACAGGATGTGACAGGAAGAGGGGAGGAGTTAAAACATGGCATGAAAGGCGTGACGTTATTATTGAATGGCTATTTTTATTGTAGATTTGTTTATTTTTTTCAGTTGGGTTTTTCAGATAGAGGGTTTACAGTTTATTTTTGTTTGCAGAGGACGTTAACAGACCTTTAGTTATCCATGGTTTCTTTTTTTTATAATTATTAATTTTTACTAGAGGACAGAATGTTGAAATTTTCTTACGAAATATATCTACGAATGTTGAAAAAGCGTGATTGACATCAGCGGAATCTAAAACAGGCTTTAAATCGGTGGAAGCTAGTGATTCTAAAAGTTCATTCAATCTGCGCTGCTAAAAATCACTGAATAAACATGGTGTGACAGGTTTCGTACTTGGAGTTTTATTTTGACGAGTGATGAAGATTGGAAAATGATCGAGAAAGTTGGTTGAAAAAATTGTTTGTTAGAACATTGTCTATTAAGGATGAAGAAAGTTCAGTGATCCGAGTAGGTTTCGTTATCATAAAGGTTAAAGGTTTCTCTCTCGCTCTTGCGTTTGCTTCAGAGGTTTCAACGACAAACACACACAGCGTATATGAATACGCGTGCAAACCACGCATCATACACATTGCATTTGATAGGCGCCCATATCATAGGTAGGAAGTTGATTGAGCTGAATAAGTTGAGAATATTAGATGCGATATTTTGACGGTCATTTTGCAACAAATTGATGCTGAAATTTTCTTTCCCTTCGGTTTGGCTTGGGCATCATTAACGATCGACACAGTTTTGTATAAAACTTGCTGAGTCAATATTTGGAGGGCAGCAGACCACAAAAATTATGATTTTGCGAGTGTTTTTGTATAACAACTTGATTGCCATATATTTACGGTTTTTAATTTTAAGAAGTTCACATTATCTTTTACAAAGAAACCAACACCACCGGCATGAATTTTTGTGATCTGTTCTTGAAAACGAAATTATAGTTAGGGAGTTGAACAAAATCTACATTACTATTATTTAGCTACGTTTTTGTGATAGATAACACATCGTAGTTGTTACTAATATTGGATAATTGAATATCTAAATTGTTAGTTTTTGTATTAGATTGTGTGAATTGATATGAAAAATACTGAAATTATAAAAAACATTAGATTTAGATGTCAATTAATTAAAATCACTGACTTTGAAATAACTGGATTCTTTCAAAAAACTAGAAGAATTATTAAATTCTTTATAACATACGTCTGGTTGAAAGTAAACTAATCATCCATTGTTAATGTTGATGTTATCTGGGTTATCTGCTTATACGTAAATTATTTGAAAATCCAGTCCTGAAGTATAACACCTGCAGACCATATACTTAGTTTTCTGATTTTTTGAAGGCCATTTTTCTTGACGCAAATTCAAAAAGAGTTTGACAAGGCATTTTCATCAATTTTTTTCACCAATTTATTCTTTTTTGATTGTAGGAATGCACGAGAGTGGGTTTTTTTCGTTTGATTTCAACTACTCAATGCTAAGTTGCCTTATAAGTTGCCTAATATGCTTTAAACGTATATATATATATATATATACGATATGTTGAGAATTTTTTACCCGCAACCGCGGTTGTGGATGAAAAATTCATTCACGGTTTGAAACCGCATTGCGGTTATCCGCTTGGGGCTCTACTACCTACCCGTTTCAAATGGCATAAGTTGTGATGATATATTCACATCATCGATCCAGAAATTCGCATGACGCATATTAAGCAAAAATGTTTTCTGAATTTTTTGTCGAGAGAAATATTTTACTAATTTTTGCTTTCACTTCACAAAACACATTTGTTAAAAAAAATTTTATACATTATTATTTTATAAATTTCCTCTTTGTTTTTGGTGTATGTGTTAATTAATGCGGATGCAAAGCCCCTTTTTCATTTTTTCGGAGCAGCCACGGCGTTTTCCATTGTTCCAACTCTCTATTGTCTTAAAATGTCTGTTTTTCAAATGCAACGTTACAACCAAACATTAATTTTTCACAACATGCACACATAACATATGCAAACAACACACATACGCTGCAAACAACACACATACGCACAACATACACATATGGCAATTGCAAACACACACACACTCATACACACAACAAACACCCACATTACAATAGCAAACAACACACATTCGTACACACAGCATACACACATCACAATTACAAACAATACACATACACACTCAAAAATGCAAACAACACGCACACATACACACATAAGCACAACATACACATATGACAATTGCAAACAACATACATTTTACATTCAAAATTACATCGTCTACCCATTTGCCAACCCCGAAAGGATAGACGGCTGGATTGGCCGGGGGTCGGCTACTCGGATAAACCTGTAGAAAATGCAGAATTTGAACCCGGGTCGTGAGAGTGGTAGACGAGCACGCTAACCACTCGGCCACGAGACCCCTAAAAGAGCTCAAATAGTATTAGATATAACTAAATTAAATACAGAAGATTTAAACTTTGAATAGCAGTTACACCGTTGGATATCACTTGAAAGCTTGTTCCATAGTCTGAGGCCCGTCATTAAAGTACTGTTTTTGGGAACGTTTGTTCTTATTACAGACAAGTAAAACTCATTTCTATGCCTAGATTGAAAACTAATGGTAGACTTAAAATTTAAAATTATTTTAGATGCGTTATGAGAAACATTCAAAATATATAATTTGAAAATAAATAACAGTAAATAAAATTTGTATAAATTTACTATTGTGAAAATCTTAGTTAGTTAAAAAAAAAGTGAAACATGATCAATTTTTTTTAATCCATAGAGAATTTTTAAAAAATATCGTTGGCACTTCATTATTAATGACAACTGACAACTTGGACTTTTGTCCCATATGGGCAGACAGTATATCAGGTAAAGATATATTATGGTATAATACAGCATTTTAACAACATGAAATGGATATATAATACGTCTTAGCTTATTTAAAATAATATTTAATAGATTTATTTGATATATAATTGGACAACCCTAAATCAGAGCTAATGGTAACGCCTAAAAATTTAATACTTTCAACTCTATTATTATTAATACTGTTGAAACACACAACACACTCCATACACCGTTACAAACCACTCCAAAAACCACCGAAAACCACAATAAATTTCACCAACCGATAGTCCGCTGTGTCGTCAGGACCAGTAACGCCACCTCCGAGAAAAAACTCGTGAAACAACGACCTCTAACAACACAAATCATCGAAAAACGATAGAGCTCTGCTAATAAAACTGCTAGACTTATATTTAATAAACCTCCTCGTTTTAGTTCTTCCATTCTCTTTCCAATGCTTCATTGGCTTCCAATTTCCGCTCGAATCGTCTTCTAAATTGCAGTCCTTATCTTCAAAACCCTTTTATTAAAATCCCCAACATATCTATACGACCTCATATCCAGACATGAACATACTAGATCACTCCGCAGCAGCTCAACAGGTTTCTTAAACATTCCCGTTGCCGGATCCCGCCTGGCTGGCCGCGGTTTTTGTCACGCTGCTCCGTATGTCTGGAATGCGTTACCTCCTGAGTTAAGACAATGTTCCTCGTTGAGTCTTTTCAAAAAGGGATTAAAGACTCATCTTTTTAACACGGGCTACGGGCGCCTCTGAAGCAGCTGTGCGAATGGGCGCTTCATAAATGTTTATATTATTAATATATATTTTAAGGTTAATTTGACTGATGGTTATTTTTGGACCAAATATTATAAGAAAAAAGTCTTATTAAAATTTATTTGCAGTTTATTAAAATGACACCATTCAAATAAAGAAGCCAATTCCTGATTAAAACATTCTAAAGATGGACTATGGAACAAGATTATTGTATCATCGGCACAAAGAAAAAATTTGGCAATTGATTTGATTATGTTGTTTATGATTTGATTATGTTGTTCAAAAACAAATTGAACAAAAGTGGTCCCGGCATTGAGCCCGGAGGAATACCAGTACGTATAGGGTGCAATTTGTGTGTATGTTGTGTGTATGTTGTGTGTGTGTAGTGTGTTGTTTGCATTTGTGATATGTACATGTTTGTGTATGTGTATTGTTTGTAATTGTGATGTTATTTTTAGTTATATATTATTTATTATTAATAGTTATATTTCTATTTCGTTTATTTACAATTTGTATTTCTTCATGTTTGATGATTGCCGTACAAGCCTTGCGGGCTTCTGGCTTTTTATCAATAAAATGAAAAATAAATGAAACATACACATACACACAATATTTACACATCACAATTGCAAACAACACACATACATACACAAAATATACACTCATCACAGTTGCAAACAGCACAGACACACACACACACAACAAAAAATAGCAGACTACGCACATGCATACACACAACATAAACACATAACACATGTACGAACGCACTAGCACGATTACACACACGAACGCATTCAGACCCACGTTCACAAATGTAGTTCTTTTAAAATATCGCAGCATTGCGGGCATTGATCATTTACAACTTTTCGTACAACGATTTTCAGTTCATTATAAAGTTTCTTCAGTTCGTAGACGCAGATACAACTGATAAGAAAAATCACTGCATTTTCAGCTTTGATCAGTTTCTAGTTCAATCTATCTATTTTTCATATTTTCATCAAATTTTTTAATTTATTTATATAGAAAACAAAGTTTTAGTTTACAATAGTTGATAACATACTACATTGAAAAAGGTAAAGAATTACCAAAAAGGTTTTTTCTGAATAAAATAAAATATAAAAAGAAGTAGTTAAAAAATTTGTTTTCTATAAAAATAAGTTAAATAATGAAAATAAAAAAAACACGAAAGATTGAAAAATTGAACCAGAAACTGATGAAAGCTGAAATGACAGCAAATTTATACAGTGGCAAATCTGATAACTTTCATGGGGTGTGGTGGGCCGAAAATTTGAAATTTTTTAATTTTCACAATAAATGGTCAAAAGTTTTACGGGGGCAAGTCAACATTCACAAGAGAGGGCAAGATTTGTGGTTTTGTGGCTGAAAGCTTTTTTTTGCATATCAAGTTCAATCTTTGGTCAATTTTACGCATTAACCGACCCTTTCTCTGACGTTGAATAAAATATCTGCTTACAACGGGCGGAACAATGCCCCCCGATCGATCTTTGATCCGCTACTGTATTTATATATATATTAATAACTTTAGTTTCACGATAATTTCTCACAGTTTTCTGTAAACATTTTTATTTCATATATTATAATATCAAAATTAATTCTTATCTTTTTCTACTAAATTTTTTAATAAGTTTCGCTAAGTAATTTTTGTAAATAATATTCATAATAATAAAAAAGGTGATCGAACAATAACAGCAAAATTCTCTAATGGCAATATCAAGTTCTATTCACAAACCTATTATCTTCTCTGTTTCGCTTGTAGTTCTACTCGTTACTGTTCGTGTAAAATCAAGCCAAGTGCAGTATTCGACATTCATGCCTGCTTACAGTTACTTAGTTTCAAGGAAGCAGAAGATGCCTGTTTGTTTTGATGATCGAATGTCGATAGCTTTGAAAATCAAAGCCAGGAGTTCAAGTGATTGCATCATCAAATGCTTGGTTAGTCATGAATAATAATTTTTATTTCAAAATCATCATTTTAATTTCGTAATATAACGAATTTAAAGGTTAAGACATGCAACCAAATGCGAGGAATGAATTACATGAGTTCAAATGGTGTGTGCTCATGTTTTCCCAAGGCAGACATTCGTTTCCATGTTGATGCAGGATCAGTTTTGCTAGGCTGCAAAGGATACATCCAACAAAACGGCATGTTTATTTTATTAATTCTGCTGTTTTTTTTAGTGAACTCGCTATTTTATTCTAACGACTTTATTACGACTGATGTATCTACACAAGTTTTTATTGCTACTATTCAGATTGTCCCGAAGGTTTTGACTACGTTATCGAAAGTGACAAGTGCTACCAACTGCGCTATGAACGACAAACCTGGGCGAAAGGCAGGTCTCTATGCAACAGCATCTATAACTCTCATCCCGCCACGATCGAGAATGATGTTGAAAATGATGTTTGCTATGAGTACGTCAACTCCACAGCTTCAAGTTTGCATCATTTCTTCATTTTTTCAAAAGTTTAACAAACGTAAAAATCATGTAAACCACCAGTGCTGCAATTTGAAAATTTGAGTTTATTTTAAAAATTAAGAGCAAATTACAAATACATAATAAGATTAATACATGTGATGAAGAAATTTTTGAATCAAATTTTAAATTTATTAAACTGTCATTTCTAAATGGTTTATTGTGACGTATCAACATCCTTTCATTAACGAATGCATTTGAACTCTTGTGTTTCATAAAATATCAGGTTATACATTCTGTCCTGGATCCAATTTTCCCACTTGGTTTGCATTCTACATTGGCGGTCTTCGTACGTATATCAAAGGAGTCAGGACACCATTCTTGTGGTCTCCATATCCAGGTTAGAAAACAATTGCAATGACATTCAAATTAACTTTGCTAACCATGTAATAAATGGATTTAATTGTCTAGAATTTTCAGAACAGATTAAATGGAAAATAAATATATTTATGTAAAAAATTTCTTGAAGGAAATTTTATGTTAGTTTTGGTAGGCTGGTTGTCATAAACTCTGGAGTTTAAGAGTTATAACAAATTTTTATAAGCACGTGAATTGTTATAGAATTTTTTATCTATGTGAATTTTTAAACATAGAAAACTCGGTGAAGGTTTTATTTAACAGAGCAGTTCTATAGCAAAAATCATGGAGCGTACAAAACATTATTAAAATGTTAGAAGCACAAATTTTGTATCGAAAAAACGTTTTAATAAATTTGTAATAATTTTCAAAACAGGCATCTTCAAACCAATTCAAAACACGAGTGCCTGGCATAGTGGAGAACCAAATTCACTGGCAGACGGAACAGAGTACTGCGTGCAAAACATCCTGTTCGGATACATCGGTTGGGATGACCAGGAATGCTTCCTTCCTCTCTGCGTTCTCTGCGAATATGATATTACAGTCTGATTGATTGCTGAGGTTAAGTAAAATCTGTATGTGCTGTTATCATTTGAACGAAGTGTTATCAGAGATGGGCAAATTACACACTATACTGTAATTTCGATGCAGATTACAAAATACTCTAAATATTGTAATTTCGATACCAATTACAAATTACATTTATTAAAAGAGCCAAATAACTAATTACAAATGACTAATTTCAAATTACATGAAATTAAATTACATCAAACCAGTTTTGAATAAAAGAAGAAAAAATTTTGTTTGACGTTATTTAAACATTGATTTTTCTTTGCACTGATATTCTTTGATGTCATTTTCATATTCTTTTATTAATTTACTTTCTTTTGACCAACAATTTGTTCATTCCTTTAATGAACGACTGAAAAAAAATGAAAGAAAGGAAGAAGGAAAGAAATAGGGAAAGAAAGAAGCGTCAAAATAGATAAATACATCATTTAAATACATCAAAATTTATACATGATACAATGATACAAATACATCAAAAAATTTCTTTGATGTATTTATATGACCATAAAACTTCAAAAAGCAAATGAAATTTTAAAAATTTTTAGAATTTCAAGAAAAAATTTTTCAATATTAATAATAATAATAATAATTTTTGTAAGTATATCTCTTCACTTACATATAAGCTATATTTTTTAGTCAAAATATAATTTGAAATTACTTTGAAACTACCAAATTACATGAAAGATGAAATTACTAAATTACAAATTACCAATTACTTAAAAAGTAATTTCGATACAAATTATCATACAATTGTAATTTGAATTACATAATTACATCACTTTATTACATTACTGCCCATCTTTTAGTGTAATAATTTATTTCGTGAAAAAGTGGTTATGTACTGGAAACGAGGTTTGTGTGAAAAAGTAAAAGAAAATAAAAAATAAGTATAAAAGAGAGAACGAAAGAAAGAGAAAGAGAGAGAGAGAGAGAGATAAAACAAGGGAAGGTGCTGCTTATGAGTAGTTGAATTATTATATTTGCACTTAGTATACTTATCAAATAATTTTTGCCATATAAAAAAAATTTTGAAAAAAAAACTAGAAGAAATAACAATCAACATGCCACATGCGTGAGTAAATATGTCATAAAAAAGTTATATTCTTTCAATTTTGTCTTGTTGATAGCTTTACTGAAGACATTGAACTATAGTTAAGTGCAATTTCATTGATCTTATAAAAAAAAAAATTTTATTCAAAACTTTTAAATGTCATATATGATCGGATGACTGAAATTTATTTAAGAAAGAAAATACTTATTAATTAAATTTAGTAGTTGATTCAGTTGAATTAACATAGTCAGTATGTATAACAGTATTAAAACAAGCAACAATATTTTAAAGTTGTAGAGGCGTTTTTTATTTGCACACTATTTTCTTTTATTGCTTGCAATTTCGATAAACATTTATACAAATTTTCTTTTCGTAAAAACAATTATGCCTAAATAAATCATTGCTTTTAATAGTTTTTAAATTAATCTGAATGGTTAATTAATGTATGTTTATTGAAGGGATATTTTCAAATGTTTTTGGTTTTTCTTGAAAATTAGAAGTTTGTCGATATTTTCTGAAATATATAAGAACAAGATGATAGAAACGGGTTCCAAAACAGCTCTCTTCCTCCTTGCCATCGCCGATCAAAAAATCTCTGGAATCGTGAAACACAAAGTCCTTTAAGGATGTTAGGACTTTATAGTTACGAACAAGAAGATGATTTGTTGCAACAAAATGGAGATGAAAGCTTTTTGAAATCAAACAAAAATTCTTCATATCAGGAGAATAAGTTGTTGAAGGGATTGGAACACAATCAAACATCATGTGATGCTGAAACTGATGGTGTTAAAAGCTCAAAGATACATATTTGTGCTGGCGGTGATGATGCTTGCAACAAGTATGGTAGTGGAAATAAACAAAGTAATTTACATGACCCCTCTGCCTCACTGTTCCTCACAAAATAAGTAAAGTAGTTAAACGAAGTGTGATAAGTTATTTTGTGAAAAAGTGGTTATGTACTGGAAATTAACAAAGTTTGTGTGAAAAATCAAAAGATGATAATAAAAAAAATTAAAGAGAGAAAGAAAGAGAAAGAAAGAGAGAGAGAAAGAGAGGAAAGACAAGGGAAGGTGCTGCTTATGAGTAGTTGAGTTATTATATTTCCACTTAGTATACTTATCAAATAATTTTTGCTATAGAGAAAAAATTTTGAAAAAACTGCGGAAGAAATAACAAACATGCCACTTGTCACAAAAAATGTTATATTCTTTCATTTTTGTCTTGTTGGTAGCTTTACTGACAACATTGCACTATAGTTTTGTGCAATTTTATTGATCTAATAAAAAAAATTTCAATTCAAAATCTTTAAATCTCATATATGATCGGATGACTGAAATTTATTTAAAAAGGAAATTACTTATTGCGGTATGCCAGCAACTCAACAATTCTGATTATAACTGTTGACATTTATCACCGGCCATTTGGTATTCCATCCTTGTCCCAGATTTTCATTGAATTAATTGAGTCAATCTATAACAAATTGTGGACAATCAGCAAAATGGTTCAAAAATCTCAAAATAGTTAAATTTATGAAAAAAT